>NC_079447.1:27300848-27394598 GCF_903798145.1 Danio aesculapii | reverse complement strand
CCCGCCACCGAAATGACTGACAGCGTGTACTAAAATGTGTCAGTAACGCGTATAATCATATCAACAAGACAGCACGTGTGCAAATCAACCGGGATTAAAAAAGATCCGGTGTGATCATCAATCATCATCAATGTGATCAAGAGTGAGTTTCACAAATTTATGTGTCTGTGTGTGTGTGCGTGAACTTTGTAACGACATGTGTGTGACTCATCGTTGCAAAAAGGCTTGAATTAACTCCACACCAAATATATCAAATAATCATTGGGGAAGTTCTTACTGTAGTATTTCTCACAATGTTACGTGAGCTCTGCTTTCTTCATGTCTGTCACTGTGCTGTTTATCTAATGCAGCTGGAGATTGAGGCACACTCTGACAGGCACTTGAATGGTGGGCAGGGATAACTAACATTAAAGGCACAGGCAACAAAAACAGCTACATTGTGTTCAGAGCAGAAAATTCCAACATCCTGAAAAGGTATAATAAATAATCTGATGGGTGTTTTGAGCTGAAACTGGACAAGTTAAAGTTTAAGTGCCCTCTAAATCGAGTCAAGTGCAGTACTTGGGTTGATTTTTTTACAGGTTTTTTAGCTACTAATAACAAAATACTTTTAGTCAGTTTGACTCATTTAAGTTGAGATGACTAGAAAAGTTCATTTGATTCAAGTGAAAAAAAATTAATTACGAAAAAATTAATTGATTCAATTAAAAATATATATATTTATATGAGAATCGGCACTGCCAAATCTGAGGCCATGGTGCTCCACCAGAAAAAGATGGTTTGCCATCTCCAGGTTGGTGGAGAGTCCTTACCCCAGGTGGCGGAGTTCAAGTATCTTGGGGTTTTGCTCACGAGTGAGGGAAGGATGGAATGCGAGTTTGACAGGCGGATTGGTGCGACGGCAGCAGTATTGCGGTCTGTTGTGGTAAAGAAGGAGCTGAGCCGAAAGGAAAAGCTCTCAATTTACCGGTCAACCTACGTTCCTACTCTCACCTATGGTGGTGAGCTTTGGGTCATGACCGAAAGGACAAGATCTCGGATACAAAAATGAGTTTCCTTCGCAGGGTGACAGGGTGCACCCTTATAGACAGGGTGAGGAGCTCTGTCACCCCGGAGGAGCTCGGAGTAGAGCCGCTGTTCCTCCACATCGAGAGAAGTCAGCTGTGGTGGCTTGGGCATCTGTTTTGGATGCCTCCTGGACACCTAGCTAGGGAGGTGTTCCAGGCATGTCCCACCAGGAGAAGGCCTTGTGTCACGCTGGAGGGACTATGTTTCTCGCTGGCCTGGGAACGCCTCAGGATCCCCCACGGAGAAGCTGGAGGAAGTGTCTGGGGAGATGGAAGTCTGGGGTTCTCTCCTTAGACTGCTGCCCCCCAACATGGCCCGAGAAAAGCGGTTGAAAATGAATCATTGAATGAATGAATGAATGCCTAATTATATTATATATTTTTACAGTGTAAAGTAATAGTCAACAGTCTAGTTTTTTTTAAATACTGCATTAAATTTAGGTTTGTTTTACACCAATCGCTATCATAATGTCCCAACAATACTTCAATTATGTAAGATGTGACAAGGAACCGTTATATAATTCTTCTGAATCTTTTATTTTTTTTAAACGTTGGTCACTATTCAACTGGACAAGTGTGGGGAGAACATTTTTACAAATTCTCTTCTCTGTGGTATGAAAAAAGGGCATACGTCATTAGAACACCAGTGACTGTATTTTAATTTTTGTGCATAACAATCCATTTCAGTAAAGGATTACAAACAAGCTTTCTTGGCTCCGAACAGCAGCTTCTGTCACCCATGCTGTTCCACAAGGGAGCTCTCAAGAATCCAGCAGTGTCCTTTTATGTAATCCGAAACCAGTCTATAGGCGTGCAATCAATCTATGAAACCCTAGCCTTGGGTCTCCAATAAGGCCATGCACTGAGGCAATATTTTCACAGGGCATGATGGAATGGATCATATCGGCTGCCAGAGGCCGTCCTCCATGACACTGACTGACTGCTGAGGGGAAGGTGTAAAACAGGAAGCGGAGATGTGTCATATTCCCAGTTTCTGGAAGCTATACAGAATTGATGCAGCAGTTACTGCGAAATAAAACTAAAATCAGACTGAAAAGAGATGAAGATAATATACTTTTTTCATATCACATAAAATTATAATGAATTCAACATTTCTACATTATTAAAAAATAATATATAATGTTGTAAAGTTAATTGAGTGCTGTCTGTTATTTTTAATTATTTACAGTTTTTTTTATTAGCCCTCGTGTGAAGTTGAAATTTTTTCCCCCAGGTTCCCAGGTGCTGTTTACCGCATTATTTAAACATAATTAATTGTAATAACTCATTTCTAATAACTAATTTCTTCTTTCTGTGCCATGATGACAGTACATCATATTTTACTAGATATTTCACAAGATTATAATGCTGATGGGCGTCATGGTGGCACAGTGGGTAGCACGATCGCCTCACAGCAAGAAGGTTGCTGGTTCAAGCCTCAGCTGGGTCAGATGGCGTTTCTGTGTGAAGTTTACATGCTCTCCCCGTGTTCACGTGGGTTTCCTCCGGGTGCTCCGGTTTCCCCCACAAGTCCAAAAACATGTGGTATAGGTGAATTGGGTAAGCTAAATTGTCCGTAGTGTATGTGTGTGAATGAGTGTGTATGGATGTTTCCCAGTGATGGGTTGCAGCTGAAAGGGCATCCGCTGTGTAAAACATATGCTAAGTTGGCGGTTCATTCCGCTTTGGCGACCCCAGATTAATAAAGGGACTAAGCCGAAAATGAATGAATGAATGTTATTAAAATCATTAAAAACAAAGTTGAAAAAATAAATAAACTGTATATTATTTTTTTTTTGGAAATCATAGGATATTTATGGTAGAGGAAATAAAACACTAATATGCATATATAGTTTAATGAGAGAAAAATGTGACACATGCAGGTTATTTAGCTTTACTGTGATAACAGCATAAAAGCTAGTAGTTTAATTTTAGAAACACATTATCCTTCTCACAAATAACGTTTTAATATGCACACAATGCAATGCGCCTGTAGATGTGAAACTATTTGAAGTAAATTCTATTGTAATTTTCACTTCATTTTGGGGTTATGAGAAAGTTCAAAACCCTTGCTGAAAGTGAGACCAGGACAAATTTATCTACTTTTTCACTTTCCGCAAAAAATAAATTGAGTTCAGCATTGTTACGTAACGCTTACATAAGGCTTAAATTGGAAGCCCACCGTTTATCATCTTTTATAATCAAAACATGAACAACAGCCTCATGCAGAATATTGTGGTTAATCAAATGGACATGTTGCACCCGGTGATCTCAAGCCATCGCTGTTCGATGGGACGGCGGAGGCCTTTTGTGGAAAAACAAACACAGAGAGGAGCATTTGATCAAAGTGTGAACACACTTGATGACATGAGGGGAAACAGTGAAGCTGTGATGATACTATAGTGACGACTGAGTTCAGGAGGCTGGATAAACAGGCGCTGACATAAATAAACGCAACATGTGTATCCAGGACTCTGCCTACTTAAGAGTAACGTACTGTTAAATACATCTAATTAGGCAGCATGCCTCGTATGTACTTTACATTAAGAGGGAGGACAGCTTGATTGGTTGCCAGCTAGAACAAAAAATATATACATTTTACACTAATATTTTCACCAAAAAAAGGTTTAAGTCTATTATGTCGATATTTTGTTTGTAGCATGTCAGTTTGAAATATCAATTCACATTTTCAAACATCATTTAGTTTTAGGCACTTGAGTAAATTTCTGTAAAATGAGGAGGCTTTTCTAAAATAATGCATAAATGCATTTTATTTATCAATTAACTTTCATAATTACTAAATCAAATCAACATCTGGCATGACAACTCTTTGCATTTACATTTAGCAGACGCTTTTATCCAAAGCGACTTACAAATGAGGACAAGGAAGCAATTTACACAACTATAAGAGCAGCAGTGAACAAGTGCTATAGACAAGTTTCAGGTGTGTAAAGTCTAAGAAGCAAAGCATTAGAAATTTTTTTTTTTTTTTTTTGAGAGAGAGAGAGAGAGAGAGAGAGAGAGAGAGAGAGAGAGAGAGAGAGAGAGAGAGAGAGAGAGAGAGAGAGGAGAGAGAGAGAGAGAGAGAGGAGAGAGAGAGAGAGAGAGAGAGAGAGAGAGAGAGAGAGAGAGAGAGAGAGAGAGTACAGTTAGTGGTATAGCCAGAGAGGCAGTTGCAGATTAGGAGGGAAAGTGGAGACTAAATAGTTGAGTTTTTAGTCGTTTCTTGAAGACAGCAAGTGACTCGGCTGTTCTGATGTAGTTAGGGAGTTCATTCCACCAACTGGGCAGATTGAATGAGAGAGTTCGGGAAAGTGATTTCTTCCCTCTTGGGCATGGAACCACGAGGCGACGTTCATTCACAGAACGCAAGTTTCTGGAGGGCACATAAATCTGCAGAAGTGAGAGCAGATAAGAAGGAGCAAAGCCAGAGGTCGCTTTGTAAGCAAACATCAGAACTTTGAATTTGATGCCAGCAGCAACTGGCAGCCAGTGCAAACGGGTGAGTAGCGGAGTGACATGTGCTCTTTTGGGTTCATCAAAGACCACTCGTGCTGCTGCGTTCTGAAGCAGCTGAAGAGGTTTGATAGAATTAGCTGGAAGCCCGGCTAGTAGAGAGTTGCAATAATCCAGTTTGGAGAGAACAAGAGCTTGAACAATAAGTTGAGCAGCATGTTCAGATATGAAGGGTCGGACCTTTCTGATGTTATAGAGTGCGAATCTGCAAGATCGAGCAGTTCTAGAAATGTGGTCAGAGAAGTTTAGTTGGTCATCAATCGTTACTCCAAGGCTTTTTACCATTTTGGATGCAATAATGGTTGCCCCATCCATCTGGATTGAAAAGTAATGGTGTAGAGTCGGGTTGGCAGAAACTTCAAGCATTTCCGTTTTCGCGAGGTTAAGTTGAAGACACTTGGTACATTTGCCCATAGTTTTTCAGGTAGCTTTGCAGGTAGGGTTTTTGAAAGCATCTTAGAAATGTTGCCAAAGTTCTTCTGGATTGTTTGTATCAGTTTGTCTTTTTTGGTGAAAATACTAGTGGCCTCAAGACTTTTGCACAGTGCTGTATTTTTTAAATTTTACAAAAATAATTTTAAACCATTTTAATCCAGGAGTTTCCATGCCAAGCATCAAAGCTATACAAGTTTACCTTACATTTTTACCTTTATTTACAGAAGACACCAATTAAAGTGTGATTCAGTGTAATAAAAGTTTTTATACCAAGAAAACTTGTCAGGCATATTTAGGGGAAGAATTATTTGATGACATGATAACGTCTTTTTTTAAGGATCACAGTGTAGCCAGAAAAATAATTCTACTATGTATTAAAAAAAATCTTGACACTTTGATGCAATTCTTTACTAATAGGTTTTAAAACAAGCATTTGATCATTTAAAATATAATGACATTTGACATTTATATTACCGGTCAAAAGTTTGTAAGAAAATTATTCTGTTCATCAAGGCAAAATTTATTAAATGTAAAAAATTGTTAAATACTTATTCATTGAATATTTATTTATTAATAAATAAATTAATATTTTATTTATTACTTGTTAGTTTCAAATTAAATTATTACTTCAATTATAATTGCTTTTATTAGTATTACCTTTATTAATAATAATAATAATATTAATAATAATAACAATAACAATTCATAGAGGGATTTCTGAAGGATTGTGTGACTGAATATAAATTTATAAATTAAACTACTTTGAACAGTTATTTATAGTGCAATACATTTAACAATTTTACAAGATGTACTGTATTTTTTAATGAAATAAAAAAAGCTTATTATAAAACATTTAAAAATCCTACTGACCCCAAACTTTTAAGCGGTAGTGTATATGTTTTTAAACATAGTTTAACAACTAATTTCTAATAATTCATTTTTTGTCTTTGCCTTGATGATAGTACTTCATATTTTACTTGGGTTTTTTTTGCAAGTTAATAATGTTGATTTATAACAAAAAAAATAAGACTTAAAAATAAGACTTTGTAGAATAGTTTAGTTTATTTGAAAATAATTTCCTTGCTCTGTTTAACGTCACTTGGAAAATATGTTAAAAAATTAAAGGAAAAAATAAAAAGTTTAATTTTATGGATATACTGTACCAAAGTGAAATATACAGTATATGTCAATATATTTAACAATTAAATTTTTAACTGAACTTATATATTATTGATTTTATTCTTAAATACTGGTGAATAATCATGAGATTGATTACAGTTTTTAATATATTGATGGTACTAGAAATAAAAGCTAATCTGCAGATAGTACATTATACATGTAGTTTGTTTTCTTTGGCTTTAGGACTGTTACATCATAAAAGCTAATTATTTAATTATACATTAATGTTACAATATGCATGTCAAAAAACTGCCCTGTGTGCTTTAAATAAAGTGGGACATTTTAATAGTGTTTATATATATATATGTATGTATATGTATATATATATATATATATATATATATATATATATATATATATATATATATATATATATATATATATATATATATATATATATATATATATTTATATATTTATATATTTATTTATTTATTTTTATTTTATTTTTTTTTTGTTGTTGCTGCTTTCAGCATTACGTTGTCCTCATTTGCAAGCTGCTTTGGAAAAAAAACATCTGATAATTGATTAAATGTAATTATAAATCATGTTGTTTTTGTAATGCCACTAATAGCTAATACTTAAACAGAAATAATGGTCTGTATAAATGAAATTATATTAACTAAACATATTTAGAAGTTTATATTTAATTTGGGGATATCAAAAGGATTGAAAGCTCTTGTTGTCATCAAAATCTTCAAACCTTTGACAACAGCTATGAGGGCAATTAAGGTCATGCATATATTTCTACTGAAACACAATACAGTTAATGCCGATCATCACCGACTAATAATCCTCAGTAAATGATCCTACTCTAATTACACAGTAAAACACTAATTGCTTACAATGAGAATCAGCAGCCTTTAGGCTACTCTTAATTTACTCAGTTTAGATTGAAAGTGAATTGAGTTTAAGTAGACCAATTACTGAATACCTCTACAATTTACTCCTTGTATTCATAAAAGACCCAAGGCTGAGGTCAGAATTTATTTTCCATATCAAGACAGGCTTAAAATAACAGTAAAGTATAACAAATCCCTAACATGATTCTGAACAGTGCAATTCAATTAAAAACCGTCAGCTTTTTTCCACTGTCCCCTCATCGCTTCGTCTTAACATCTGCTGATCACCAGCACCATCACTTAAAATGTAAGATCCCTTTGGAGCTGGAGTGTAATCACCATCCAGTCCGGCTAATGGAAGCTCATCATATAGCCGAGGTTTAGTCACACTGGCCATATATCTGGCAGATAATGGCTACTTGCCCTTAAAAGTCTGATCTACAACATAATCTGCACTATTGCAAAGTAGACTGCACATTATGGAGCGTGGTGCTTTCAAAACCCCATTATGCTTTAATCCTTCACGCTCCTCTAATGTATTTCCCACAATGCTCCCCTCCCGGGGCATCTTCCAAAACAAACATGGCAGAAAAGCTTTTCTTTGAGCTTTTTTTTTTTCAAGAAACAAGCAGTTCATCGGATCAATACGGTCTCATCTGACTCCAGGGATATGAAAGAGGCTCTTGCCTGCTGAACTTTGGAACACAATGTATGTTTTTGGTGACTTATTTCATGTTTAATTCAATATACTTACGCAGGTATGCGTTATTTGGACTCCTGTCCACAGTGACAGAACAGGTTACATCCTTTAGCAAGCCCTGCTTCCTCATCCACAGAGAATAATGGCCAGCTTCCTCAAATGTATGACTCAGACTAGGGAGGAGAAATAATGTCATCAACATGTAATAAAACACTGATCTATCCATCACATCTTTATGGTCATGATGGTCATTGAATTTTTAATGCTTTGTTTAAAAAAATCTCTCGTTGTTTTAAATTTAGCTTACAGCATCTGTTAGAAATCATGACCAGAATTTTCAGATTTATGAATTTTTTGTTTTCTTGTTAGCCATATTTTTTTTTGCTAACTGATGAACATGACTGCCTGTTTATCCAAAGTAGTCCAAAAATCAACTATCACCTTGTATTTACACCATATCAAGTTGATTTATATAGTTTATCACAAGTAATTTAGTATTTTATAGCCGTGTTGTATATAAACGTATCTTTTGAGAAAGCACGGAGGGTGAACGTAAACAATGAGAGGACGAAGGGAGCCATCTAGAGGCCGACAGGAAAAACTCCAACTTTTGAACCCATTTCACCTTTTTTCATCCCCCAAAATGGGCTCTTTAAGCCTTTATTGATCGTCCTGGGAATGACATAGTGGCCAGCACGTTCTTTGGTGGAGAAGGTGAATCGATAAAGGCTTGTTCTGAAAAGGGACCTCTGTATTGATCTTAAAGAAGCCCAGGACTAGACCTCAGCCGTAGGGATTGGGATACTGTGACTTGTCTTAGGAAATCAGACACCCCTTGACAATCCATTTGAAAACGGCCCAAATCTTGATGACTGTTCGAGGCCCAGGTTGTTTGTAAATACGGCTATGGTTTCCTCTGTCCAACATCCCAGCTGGGGTTTTGTGAGATGCCCTGCGGCGCTTTGATGTCTTAATGGTCTTTTTCATCATTATTTCTGTGTCAGCTTGTTAACCCCAAGATGCAGTAGGATCAATGCACAGTGAGGTATTCTCCAAAGGCCAGCACTAAAGCCAGGTCACATTCAAATACATGCTCATAAGTCTCACTGACTGCAAATGCAATTGGCTGCTTTAGAGCTTTATATCTAGTTAAAGACTTTTTGTACCTGATTTATAAACAAGGTTATTGAATACACCTTAGTATAAAAAGAATAATTTAAAATAAATTTAACTAAATCACAAGTCGAGGTGGAAACTGCTGCTTATATGTTTGGAAACATTAAGGTTTTGTAATAGTTTTGAAAGAAGTACTTTCAATGTATTTATCACATCAAAAAAACACAAATACAGCAATGTTGTATAATATTACTTCTATTTAAAATAACTATGGCAATTGTACGTGGATAACTTCATTTTAATGTGGTATTTTAAAATGCCCTTTTTTCCGATTTAAAGCTGATTTTCCAGCAGCCATTACTCCAGATTTATTCATCGATTTGTTTGATCAAGAAACAATTCTGATGATATTAATATTGAAAACAGCTGTGCTGCTTTATATTTTTGTGAAAGCCATGATATATATTAACCATAAAATATATTCAAAAGTACCAGCCAAAAAAAAAGCTTTTTTTAACACATTAAACTGACCCAAAGTAACAATTATAGCATTGCAAAACATTTCATTTCAAATAAATTTTGTCATTCAACTATCATTAATTTTAATTTTAAGTAACGCCATCATGGTTTCAACAAAAAACAAACAAAAAAAAAAACTATAAAACAAACAAAAAACATTGATAATATAAGAACCCTAATTAACAATTGATAATTAATGATTAGAATGATTTCTGAAGTATCAAGTTACTCTACATTTAGATTAAAGTCTGTATTTTTTAAGCATTTATTTTTACATAATGCATTTACATTAAAGCAGATGCTTTTATCCATGAACCCAGAGAAGTTGGTCAAGGGAATCACCTCAGCTGTGTATTGAAGGTGTTGGATAATCACTTTCCCCAACTACAATCATGTCAGTACCAGGACAAGAACCGGCAACCTTTGGATCACAAGTTCAACTCTAAGCATTAAGCCACGGCTGCCCAAACACTAAAGACTGGAGTAATAATGCTGCAAATTCAGCTTTGATTCAAATAAATAAATTATATTTAGATTTTTCCTAGTTCTGGGCAAAGATTAATCGTGATTAATCCCATCCAAAATAAAATTTTGGTTTGATAAAATAATATATGTGTGTGTATTATATATATTTATTATGTATATGTGATACACACTCAGTTAAAATAGTTGGGTTAAAAAAATAAACCAATGAAGCACCAAATATTTTTACTCAACCATTGGGTTAAATAAATAACTCAACATCTTTTAGAGTGCACACATACTGTACAAAGAAACAAAACTATACAAAATAATTTTGTTACAGATATTTACATTTGTATCATATACATATCTTAAACATATGCATGTGTGTATTTATATATACAAAATTAATATACACATCACACACACATATTATATCATAACAAACTCTTAATATGGATGTGATTAATCTTGATAAATTTTTGCCCAGCACAAATTTTTTCAAAAACAATAACAAATCTTACAGTTACCAAACCTCAGTTCAGGGTGATTCTTACCTGCAAAGATTGGCGGTTCCAACTACTGATGTGATTTGTAGAGTCAATGTAAATTGTGTGCTTACAATCACAGAAATGTTGCTCTGCCCAATCCCAAGAGTGGCAAGAGGCTGGTAAAGGCACTGCAGAAGAAACAGACTAAGTTCCACTACATTTATTTATTATTCATTTAATATAAGAAAATGTGGGCATTTAGGTAGACACCTATAAATATTTAATGCACACACTGTATTTTAAATAGAACAATTTCATATTTGTGTCTCCCATTTGGTACAAAAAATGCCTGAAACACTCACATAAGTCACTATCGAAAGAATAAACAATTCTGAAATACCTTATAACAGTAATCCGAGGTGTAGTAAACACTAATGTTGTACGGAAGTTCATTATGGAATTTTATCAATGCCTCATCCATTTTCAGCTTGTAAACTGAAAAAGGACAGAAGAACTGAAATCACAGTATTCTAACAATCCAATCAATACATATTTTAACAACTTTTTATCCCACTTATGAAATGACTTTACCTTCATGATGTGTCTCACACAGCCCTGCAGGGAGTAAACTTCCTGCTAACAAGAGAACATTCAAGATATTGACTGACTTCATTGTTAGTTCCAAATCTTCTGTATTACTTTTCCCTCTTTTTGTGCAAATGAAAATAAAGGGAGCTCAAAGATCACCATACATGTGATTGCAGTGATCTTTGAAATGTGTTGGACATTTTTATTACCATGAGACACTACAAGAAGATTGACCAAAGATATGAACGCTAGTTGCCTGGGAGCAGTCAAAGGAATGTTGGACACAAATAAAATCAGCATGTAAGTGCATGTGAAGATGATACCTCTTATTCATAAATGGCATAAAATATAAAAACATAATTGAAACAAGTTTTTAGTGTTTGAAGGATTAAAAATGAGATTAAAAAAATCTTCTTAAACAAAACCATAGAGGAAAAATGCAAACAAGCAAAAGTGAAACCAAGTGTTTATGTTTGTACTCTTTTTATGTTAATTATATTATTTAACTGAGATGTTCTTTAATTACAGTGTGTATAAAAGAGAGTTAATCACTAGCACTTCCAATTCTACATCTAATTGCTCTTCTGGGGATGAAAAATGTAGATTTAAAAGCATATTTGACCCTGGGTTAATTACTTCACTTAAAGGGACAGTTCATACAAAAATGTAATTCAAACATAGAAGAAAATAAGGAAATCTGACTTCCATAGTAGGCTCGTGCTTCTGCTATGGATGTCAATGGTTAAAGTGTTCAAACATTCTTCAAAATAGCTTCTTTTGTGTTCAACAGAAAAGAAAAAAAAATCAAACTTGTCCAAAACATGACAGGAGTGAGTACATGGCATAATTTTCTGGGTAAACTATACCATAATAAGGAATTTTGGCTTTTTTTTTTAGATTAGCTTTTTTGTCCAATGTAAATAAACAACCCAAATATTTATTTAACTGCTGTGTCACAATTTATCAATTCTTATCTGATTAGATATAGATTTATACCGCAATACCCCCCCCCCCCCCCCCCCCCCCCCCCAAATTACTCAAATAGAGTATAGCACGGTAAAGTTACATTGAAATATGTTTTTCGTACTCATTCTGAGAAGCGGCCGAACAATTTTAGCATGGTTTTAAGTTATGGCTGTTTTATAAAATGGTAAGAATAATAGGCTAATTAATAATTTTCCATGCGGAAAATGGTAAATAGATTTTGAAGGCAGAATAAGACTAAAAATCACTGCTTTTGTCACCTGACGATCTGCATGAATGCTCGATAAGTTCAACTGCTAAAGTTTGTTCATGGTTTAATTATTATCTCACTGTGTGAAGTCACCCAACAGTATCGCCGGCCTCTTCAGTTTACACACTTCTATTTTGCTCAGGCTTCTGGCAGGGCAGCAGAAACAGGGCCCATATTTATCAATATTAAACGCGCGTCATGACGTTCCTCGTTGAGTGTCCAATCACGCAATGTAGTTAATATTCATAAGCCTTCCTTTATCATAGTAGGAATCGTAAACGCACGCTCTGGCCACAGGTTGAAATCCATTCCAGCCGCTTGCACGAGACAACATCAGCGCTGCGCTCAGAGCACCCACAAACATGGTAAGAAAACAAATGACATATAAATTGCATTCTTATCGTCTGTACATTAACAAACCATTTAAAGACTCTGTGCTTACACTCAACTTACAAATAAAAGCATGGCATTTCCAAACAACATGCTGCTTTATTTATTTTTACTAACACTTATTTCAAAATCTTATGTTTTTATTATACTATTTTAATTCACAGTCTTCAACTAGCGATCAGTCGGTTGAGTGATTTTTTTTTAGTGTTGTTGTTGCATATTTAATTAGCTATTTTGCCATTTAAAATAGTTTAATGTAGATTTTTTTAAAAGAAAAGACACATTGTATAACGTTCATGTTCATCATTTACACTGTTAAACGTTTAAAGTCACGGTAAGGTTCAGGTCTTTTACCTCGCTGTGTGTTCGCTCGTGCATCAGCATTAGTTTAGCAGATTAGGCTGTTGCTAAGAGACCTGTTGATGTCAGTCAGCTTTATCAGCACTGGAGCTTCATTTTGACTGACATGTGTTTGCACAGACTCTCTGACGCAATATACTGATGATGGTTCAGTCTGGGACAATAGTGTGTGTGTGTAGCACAAAAGAACACGCTGACACAAATCATCCTTATTTCCCATTCATTCAGTAAAAAACAAAACAAAACAATGATTGCTGGGGAAAGACTGTTGAAATTTCATGTCATCTTCTTTATCAGTGCATTTTTTTTCTTGTAAGAGACATGTGTTTGAAGCTCATGTGATCTGTACTGAAAGGGGAAGGGTTAAGTTGCTTAGGAATTTCATTGCCTCTACTAACACAGTAATAAGCTGGAGGCTCTTAAAATTGAAAATGCAAGTCATCATTGATTCCATATGGGGTTCACAACAACCAATCACAGTGCTTTTTCTGAAACATCCCCCTTGGAGTGTTAGTAAGAGTGTGTTTGTAAAACTTTAAATAGTATCTTCTATGTAAACAAACTATGAGTATGTACAAATAACTCGCAATTAATAGGTATAGTACAGTTTAAATTTGAAAAGTGTGTGTGTGTGTGTGTGTGTGTGCGTGTGTGTGTGTGTGTGTATACATGCACTACTGGTCAAAGGTTTTAGATCTAAAAGATCTAAAGAAATCTGTACTGCTCACCAAGCTGGTATTTATTTAACCCAACATGCATCAAAACGTTCAAATTTTGAAATGTATTTCCTGTTTTTCTATTTGAATATATTTTAAAATGTAATATATTCCTGTGATTTAAAGGGGTGGTCCACTACGATATCATATTTTAAACTTTAGTTGATGTGTAATGTGGCTGTGTGAACATAAACAGCATCTCTGAATGTAATACGCTCAAAGTTCAATGCAGATGTAAACATTGGCTTTTACAGTGTTAGCTTAGCAAAGCTTACAGCGAACAAAGTTTGGGGACTACAAAAATATTTATAAAAAATATATCCAGGTTAGTAAGCTCACAAACGCTTCAGGTTATGTGCATTCACCGGGCATATACCCTGCACAAAGGGGCGTGGCCAGAGGCACTGTAATGTAGCAGAAAAAGCTAAAATGCTGTCCATACGCTGCTATTCCACAGAGCACCTTCTGTTTCTGTATTTGGGCTTCCAAAGAACATGACAAAAAGAGAGAAGTGCTTACAATTGAATTTTAATTATGTTCCAGACATTTTATATATATATATATATATATATATATATATATATATATATATATATATATATATAAGTCAGAATTATTAGCCCCCCTTTGAATTTTGTTTCTTTTTAAAATATTTCCCAAATTATGTTTAGCAGAGCAAGGAAATTTTCACAGGATGTCTGATAATACTTTTTCTTCTGGAGAAAGTCTTATTTGTTTTATTTTGGCTTGAATAAAAGCAGTTTTTATTAATTTTTAAAAACATTTTAAGGTCAATATTTTTAGCCCCTTTAAGCGAATGTTTTTTTGATAATCTACAGAACAAACCATTGTTCTACAATAACTTGCCTAACTAGATATTAAAGTTTGAGGACAAACTTTATGGTGGCTTGAAAAGCCGAGTCTGAATTAGCATGTTACTAGCATGAATTAGCAAGTAACTAGCATGATTCTAACATAAATTAGCATGTAACTAGCATAATTCTAGCATGAATTAGCATGTTACTAGCATGTTTCTAGCATGAATTAGCATGATTCTAGCATGAATTAGCATGTTACTAGCATGTTTCTAGCATGAGTTAGCATGTTACTAGCATGTTTCTAGCATGAATTAGCATGTTACTAGCATGATTCTAGCATGAATTAGCATGTTACTAGCATGTTTCTAACATGAATTAGCATGTTACTAGCATGTTTCTAGCATGATTTAGCATGTTATTAGCATGATTCTAGCATGAATTAGCATGTTTCTAGCATGAATTAGCATGTTATTAGCATGATTCTAGCATGAATTAGCATGTTACTAGCATGATTCTAGCATGAATTAGCATGTTACTAGCATGTTTCTAGCATGAATTAGCATGTTACTAGCATGATTCTAGCATGAATTAGCATGTTACTAGCATGATTCTAGCATGAATTAGCATGTTATTAGCATGATTCTAGCATGAATTAGCATGTTACTAGCATGTTTCTAGCATGAATTAGCATGTTACTAGCATGATTCTAGCATGAATTAGCATGTTACTAGCATGATTCTAGCATGAATTAGCATGTTACTAGCATGATTCTAGCATGAATTAGCATGTTACTAGCATGATTCTAGCATGGATTAGCATGTTACTAGCATGTTTCTAGCATGAATTAGCATGTTACTAGCATGTTTCTAGCATGAATTAGCATGTTACTAGCATGATTCTAGCATGTTACTAGCATGTTTCTAGCATGAATTAGCATGTTACTAGCATGATTCTAGCATGAATTAGCATGTTATTAGCATGATTCTAGCATGAATTAGCATGTTACTAGCATGATTCTAGCATGAATTAGCATGTTACTAGCATGATTCTAGCATGAATTAGCATGTTACTAGCATGATTCTAGCATGGATTAGCATGTAACTAGCATGATTCTAGCATGAATTAGCATGTTACTAGCATGTTTCTAGCATGAATTAGCATGTTACTAGCATGATTCTAGCATGAATTAGCATGTTACTAGCATGATTCTAGCATGAATTAGCATGTTACTAGCATGATTCTAGCATGAATTAGCATGTTACTAGCATGTTTCTAGCACGAATTGGCATGTTATTAGCATGTTTCTAGCATGATTCTAGCATGTTATTAGCATGATTCTAGCATGAATTAGCATGTTTCTAGCATGAATTAGCATGTTATTAGCATGATTCTAGCATGAATTAGCATGTTTCTAGCATGAATTAGCATGTTACTAGCATGATTCTAGCATGAATTAGCATGTTACTAGCATGAATTAGCATGTTATTAGCATGATTCTAGCATGAATTAGCATGTTACTAGCATGATTCTAGCATGAATTAGCATGTTACTAGCATGATTCTAGCATGAATTAGCATGTTACTAGCATGATTCTAGCATGGATTAGCATGTAACTAGCATGATTCTAGCATGAATTAGCATGTTACTAGCATGTTTCTAGCATGAATTAGCATGTTATTAGCATGATTCTAGCATGAATTAGCATGTTACTAGCATGATTCTAGCATGAATTAGCATGTTACTAGCATGTTTCTAGCATGAATTAGCATGTTACTAGCATGATTCTAGCATGAATTAGCATGTTACTAGCATGTTTGTAGCATTAATTAGCATGTTACTAACATGTTTCTAGCATGAATTAGCATGTTATTAGCATGATTCTAGCATGAATTAGCATGTTTCTAGCATGAATTAGCATGTTATTAGCATGATTCTAGCATGAATTAACATGTTACTAGCATGATTCTAGCATGAATTAGCATGTTACTAGCATGTTTCTAGCATGAATTAGCATGTTACTAGCATGATTCTAGCATGAATCAGCTTGTTTCTAGCATGAATTAGCATGTTGTTAGCATGATTCTAGCATGAATTAGCATGTTACTAGCATGACTAGCATGTCACTATCGTGTTGCTAGCACCTTTCTAGCAAGATTAGCATGTCAGTAGGATGTTAAAACTGTTAGCATGTGTTAGAATAGCTAGTCACAGTCTCTGGGACAGTTGCTAGGGTGCTGAAATTGGTTGCTAGGGAGTGGCTAGTAAGTTGAAAGGTAATCAGTGATTGGCTGCTGGCTAGACTGAGTTGAATGAGGCCAGACTCTAGTCTGTAGGACAGTCTGATGTAGAGTTATGAGCTCACAAAGGTTGATCCAATGTTAAGTAAATGGGAGTCTTTTACAATGGAAGTCTATGGGACAGTTGCTAGGGTGCTGTAAGTGGTTGCTAGGGAGTGGCTAGTAAGTTAAAAAGTCATCAGTTATTGGCTGCTGGCTAGACTGAGTTAAATGAGTCCAGTTAGAAGTCTGTAGAACAGTCTGATGCAGAGTTATGAGCTCACAAAGTTTGACCCAATGTTAAGTCAATGGGACTTTTGGGATTTTTCTGGGTCGTTTTTCGGAAAACCCAAGGTCGGATCAGTTAGAAAAGATATAGCAACTCGAGTCAGACCAGTTTGAAGGTTTGACGAAAGTTTGAAGTATGTAGCTTGAAAGGCCTAGGAGGAGATACACTTAGAAATTAGTCTCAGAAGAAGAAGAAGAAGAAGAATAATAACTAGATATTAAAGTTTGAGGACAAACTTTATGGTGGCTTGAAAAGCCGAGTCTGAATTAGCATGTTTCTAGCATGAATTAGCAAGTAACTAGCATGATTCTAACATAAATTAGCATGTAACTAGCATGATTCTAGCATGAATTAGCATGTTACTAGCATGTTTCTAGCATGAATTAGCATGATTCTAGCATGAATTAGCATGTTACTAGCATGTTTCTAGCATGAGTTAGCATGTTACTAGCATGTTTCTAACATGAATTAGCATGTTACTAGCATGATTCTAGCATGAATTAGCATGTTACTAGCATGTTTTTAGCATGAATTAGCATGTTACTAGCATGTTATTAGCATGATTCTAGCATGAATTAGCATGTTATTAGCATGATTCTAGCATGAATTAGCATGTTACTAGCATGATTCTAGCATGAATTAGCATGTTACTAGCATGATTCTAGCATGAATTAGCATGTTACTAGCATGTTTCTAGCACGAATTGGCATGTTATTAGCATGTTTCTAGCATGATTCTAGCATGTTATTAGCATGATTCTAGCATGAATTAGCATGTTTCTAGCATGAATTAGCATGTTATTAGCATGATTCTAGCATGAATTAGCATGTTACTAGCATGATTCTAGCATGAATTAGCATGTTTCTAGCATGAATTAGCATGTTACTAGCATGATTCTAGCATGAATTAGCATGTTACTAGCATGAATTAGCATGTTATTAGCATGATTCTAGCATGAATTAGCATGTTACTAGCATGATTCTAGCATGAATTAGCATGTTACTAGCATGATTCTAGCATGAATTAGCATGTTACTAGCATGATTCTAGCATGGATTAGCATGTAACTAGCATGATTCTAGCATGAATTAGCATGTTACTAGCATGTTTCTAGCATGAATTAGCATGTTATTAGCATGATTCTAGCATGAATTAGCATGTTACTAGCATGATTCTAGCATGAATTAGCATGTTACTAGCATGTTTCTAGCATGAATTAGCATGTTACTAGCATGATTCTAGCATGAATTAGCATGTTACTAGCATGTTTGTAGCATTAATTAGCATGTTACTAACATGTTTCTAGCATGAATTAGCATGTTATTAGCATGATTCTAGCATGAATTAGCATGTTTCTAGCATGAATTAGCATGTTATTAGCATGATTCTAGCATGAATTAACATGTTACTAGCATGATTCTAGCATGAATTAGCATGTTACTAGCATGTTTCTAGCATGAATTAGCATGTTACTAGCATGATTCTAGCATGAATTAGCATGTTACTAGCATGATTCTAGCATGAATTAGCATTTTACTAGCATGATTCTAGCATGAATTAGCATGTTACTAGCATGGATTAGCATGTTACTAGCATGTTTCTAGCATGAATTAGCATGTTACTAGCATGCTTCTAGCATGAATTAGCATGTTACTAGCATGATTCTAGCATGAATTAGCATGTTACTAGCATGTTTCTAGCATGAATTAGCATGTTACTAGCATGATTTTAGCATGAATTAGCATGTTACTAGCATGATTCTAGCATGAATTAGCATGTTATTAGCATGATTCTAGCATGATTCTAGCATGTTACTAGCATGTTTCTAGCATGAATTAGCATGTTATTAGCATGTTTCTAGCATGAATTAGCATGTTGTTAGCATGATTCTAGCATGAATTAGCATGTTTCTAGCATGAATTAGCATGTAACTAGCATGATTCTAGCATTAATTAGCATGTAACTAGCATGTTACTAGCATGAGTCAGCTTGTTTCTAGCATGAATTAGCATGTTACTAGCATGATTCTAGCATGAATTAGCATGTTACTAGCATGACTAGCATGTCACTATCGTGTTGCTAGCACCTTTCTAGCAAGATTAGCATGTCAGTAGGATGTTAAAACTGTTAGCGTGTGTTAGAATAGCTAGTCACAGTCTCTGGGACAGTTGCTAGGGTGCTGAAATTGGTTGCTAGGGAGTGGCTAGTAAGTTTAAAGGTAATCAGTGATTGGCTGCTGGCTAGACTGAGTTGAATGAGGCCAGACTCTAGTCTGTAGGACAGTCTGATGCAGAGTTATGAGCTCACAAAGGTTGATCCAATGTTAAGTCAATGGGAGTCTTTTACAATGGAAGTCTATGGGACAGTTGCTAGGGTGCTGTAAGTGGTTGCTAGGGAGTGGCTAGTAAGTTAATAGTCATCAGTTATTGGCTGCTGGCTAGACTGAGTTAAATGAGTCCAGTTAGAAGTCTGTAGGACAGTCTGATGCAGAGTTATGAGCTCACAAAGTTTGACCCAATGTTAAGTCAATGGGACTTTTGGGATTTTTCTGGGTCGTTTTTCGGAAAACCCAAGGTCGGATCAGTTAGAAAAGATATAGCAACCCGAGTCAGACCAGTTCGAAGGTTTGACGAAAGTTTGAAGTATGTAGCTTGAAAGGCCTAGGAGGAGATACACTTAGAAATTAGTCTCAGAAGAAGAAGAAGAAGAAGAATAATAACTAGATATTAAAGTTTGAGGACAAACTTTATGGTGGCTTGAAAAGCCGAGTCTGAATTAGCATGTTACTAGCATGAATTAGCAAGTAACTATCATGATTCTAACATAAATTAGCATGTAACTAGCATGATTCTAGCATGAATTAGCATGTTACTAGCATGTTTCTAGCACGAATTAGCAAGATTCTAGCATGAATTAGCATGTTACTAGCATGTTTCTAGCATGAGTTAGCATGTTACTAGCATGTTTCTAGCATGAATTAGCATGTTACTAGCATGATTCTAGCATGAATTAGCATGTTACTAGCATGATTCTAGCATGAATTAGCATGTTACTAGCATGATTCTAGCATGAATTAGCATGTTACTAGCATGATTCTAGCATGGATTAGCATGTTACTAGCATGTTTCTAGCATGAATTAGCATGTTATTAGCATGACTCTAGCATGAATTAGCATGTTATTAGCATGATTCTAGCATGAATTAGCATGTTACTAGCATGATTCTAGCATGAATTAGCATGTTACTAGCATGTTTCTAGCATGAATTAGCATGTTATTAGCATGTTTCTAGCATGAATTAGCATGTTATTAGCATGATTCTAGCATGAATTAGCATGTTTCTAGCATGAATTAGCATGTTACTAGCATGATTCAGCATGTTATTAGCATGATTCTAGCATGAATTAGCATGCTACTAGCATGTTTCTAGCATGAATTAGCATGTAACTAGCATGATTCTAGCATTAATTAGCATGTAACTAGCATGTTACTAGCATGAGTCAGCTTGTTTCTAGCATGAATTAGCATGTTACTAGCATGATTCTAGCATGAATTAGCATGTTACTAGCATGATTCTAGCATGAATTAGCATTTTACTAGCATGATTCTAGCATGAATTAGCATGTTACTAGCATGATTCTAGCATGGATTAGCATGTTACTAGCATGTTTCTAGCATGAATTAGCATGTTACTAGCATGTTTCTAGCATGAATTAGCATGTTACTAGCATGATTCTAGCATGAATTAGCATGTTACTAGCATGTTTCTAGCATGAATTAGCATGTTACTAGCATGATTCTAGCATGAATTAGCATGTTACTAGCATGATTCTAGCATGAATTAGCATGTTACTAGCATGATTCTAGCATGTTACTAGCATGTTTCTAGCATGAATTAGCATGTTACTAGCATGTTTCTAGCATGAATTAGCATATTGTTAGCATGATTCTAGCATGAATTAGCATGTTTCTAGCATGAATTAGCATGTAACTAGCATGATTCTAGCATTAATTAGCATGTAACTAGCATGTTACTAGCATGATTCTAGCATGAATCAGCTTGTTTCTAGCATGAATTAGCATGTTGTTGGCATGATTCTAGCATGAATTAGCATGTTACTAGCATGACTAGCATGTCACTATCGTGTTGCTAGCACCTTTCTAGCAAGATTAGCATGTCAGTAGGATGTTAAAACTGTTAGCGTGTGTTAGAATAGCTAGTCACAGTCTCTGGGACAGTTGCTAGGGTGCTGAAATTGGTTGCTAGGGAGTGGCTGGTAAGTTTAAAGGTAATCAGTGATTGGCTGCTGGCTAGACTGAGTTGAATGAGGCCAGACTCTAGTCTGTAGGACAGTCTGATGCAGAGTTATGAGCTCACAAAGGCTGATCCAATGTTAAGTAAATGGGAGTCTTTTACAATGGAAGTCTATGGGACAGTTGCTAGGGTGCTGTAAGTGGTTGCTAGGGAGTGGCTAGTAAGTTAAAAAGTCATCAGTTATTGGCTGCTGGCTAGACTGAGTTAAATGAGTCCAGTTAGAAGTCTGTAGGACAGTCTGATGCAGAGTTATGAGCTCACAAAGTTTGACCCAATGTTAAGTCAATGGGACTTTTGGGATTTTTCTGGGTCGTTTTTCGGAAAACCCAAGGTCGGATCAGTTAGAAAAGATATAGCAACCCGAGTCAGACCAGTTTGAAGGTTTGACGAAAGTTTGAAGTATGTAGCTTGAAAGGCCTAGGAGGAGATACACTTAGAAATTAGTCTCAGAAGAAGAAGAAGAAGAAGAAGAAGAAGAATAATAAGTTTAAGATAGATAACAATATGCTGGCTTTTCAAGCCACCATAATAAGTTTAAGATAGATAACAATATGCTGGCTTTTCAAGCCACCATAATTACCCTAACCTGCATAGTTAAGCTAATTAACCTAGTTAAGCCATTAAATGTCACTTTAAGCTGTATAGAAGTGTCTTGACAAATATCTAGTAAAATATTACTGTCATCATGGCAACGATAAGTTATTAAAACTATTATGTTTAGAAATGTGTTGAGAAAAATCTTTTCTCTGTTAAACAGAAATTGGGGGAAAAAAGTTATGTGAGCGTTTTATATAACTTGCACATAATAATAATAATATTAATAATAATATTAATAATAATAATTGCTTACATTTATATAGCGCTTTTCTGGGCAATTTACACACATAGGGTGGGGGATATGCTCATCTACCACCAGTGTGCTGCATCCACCTGGATGACGCGACGGCAGCCATTTTGCGCCAGACCGCACACCACACACCAGGTAATAGGTGGAGAGGAGACAGAGTGATGAAGCTATTTATGATATGGGAAGGGTTAGGAGGTCATGATGGACAGAGGCCAGTGGCAGATTTGGCCAGGATGCCAGGATTAAACCCCTACTCTTTTTCGAAGAGCATCCTGGGATTTTTAATGACCACAGAAAGTCAGGACCTCGGTTTAACGTCTCATGCGAAAGACGGCGCTTACTGAGCAGCATAGAGTCACTGTACTGGGGCATTGGGACGCACACAGAGCGCAGGTTGGGCACCCCCTGCTGGCCTCACTAACACCACTTCCGGCAGTGGCCATGCCTATTCCGAATATATGTGAAAGAGACTTGTCAGAATTTATTTTAGAGAGCAGGGGTGTGAGGTTCAGCTATGTTTTCTGTGTCATTTTCTGTCTGATTCAGGCACAAACTGATGTGGCTAACAGCGATTCCTATGTAGAAGAATCACTTTTTGTTTAACTTGTTCGTATCAATATTTGTTTACAGTACAGAATATGAATTACATTGGCATGAAAAAAGAGACAAGAGAGAGAAATAAAGAATGAAAGAATATAATAATAATAATAATAATAAAGACCATGATATTATATAAACTTGAGGGTAAGACATTTAAGAATTAATTACAGTATATAAATGATCATGTAAGTCATTACAAAATAAAATAGTCCTGTTTGATTGATTATTTTAAGATAATGAAATTAAATTTAAATAATGACTACATTCTTGAAAAAATAAAACAAGAAAATTTGTTTTGGTTTTAGTAAATTTGCATTTGTTGATATGGATTTTACAAATAAAATAAATTAAGTTTATAACAAAACAATGATTTCTTTTAGTAGAGGCAGCTTCATAATAGCCAAAAATAATTTCTTTAAAAGAAACAGAAACATCTTGTTGTATATGATCATTAATAAATGAGCCAATATGTAAAGCATGTGCTTGTTGGGATGTGATGCTTTTCCTGGTGACATGGAGCCGATCCATGAATTACAGCACATTATGTTAGCTGACCAATCAGAGCCTCTTGAGGACAGGCTTTCGGAAGAACTAGGAAATAAGTCGTTTTCATGTTAGTTGAGTAGATGTATATAATCAAAGTTAGATATATAAATATATATAAAAAAGCATGATATTCTACAAATGAAGCATGAGCACACATTGCTTTCCATCTTACAAACACAACCAAGCCTTAAAAATACACCCTGGACCAGCCCTTTAGACATAATTACTCCAGAGACATGATTATTTGGATATAATGTGTAAAACATTTTTAAATAAATTGCCCACTGAGATTTTATTTTATTCAGTCCTCTCCTGTATATATCTTTTGTGGACAAACAACATTTTGAAGGACACCAAAGAGTTGTAAAGATAGTTGACATTGTAAAGACTCTAGAGATGAAAGGGTCTTCATTAGGGCTGCACGATATTGGAAAAATTGGACATTGAGGTAATTTATTTTTCTGCGATATATATTGCAATATACTGTATCTAAACAATTTCACTAAATGATTGCATAGCACTATTTGAAAAGGATTTATAGTCACACTTTACTTTAAGGTTCAATTCTCGCTATTAGCAAACCATTACCTAGGACTTTTGCTTCAATAAACTCATAATTTGCTCATTAATACATATTAAGGTAGTTTAGGTATTGGGTTATGGATGTAGAATAAGATCATGCCGATTATGTAAAGTACTAATAAGCAATATCTCAATAACAAGCATGCTAATAAGCAATAATTAGAAATGGTCCCTAAAGTGTTATCAAATGTGTTCATTTTGATCGATTGGAATGATTCTGTAGGGCAGTGAATCATGCATAAAATGTAATAAACAAACAACAAGCATTGATTAATGCAATAAAGCAAGGATAAATGTGAAATAAAAGTGCATGCGTTATGGTTTTGTATGTAAATATAAAAATTAAATGCATATTGCATATCTGTGTGATGTGACTATTGCGATATCGTTGCTGAAATGATATGTTGTGCAGCCCTAGTCTTCATCCATTTGGCCTTTATCTGACAATCTGCTTTTGGAGAGTTTCAGACACTTCCATGAGAGAAACCATGTTGCAAATCAGTGAAAGTTTGACTCCATTTTTAATAGTGTTTTTCATAAAATTACCACCAGGTGCCAGAAGTGTTCTCTAATATTTGATCAGGGTTCTTTTTCAAATATCTAATTGTAAGTTGTTTTTTTTAAATACTGTGCTTCAGCACGTATTTAAATCATAAAATATGCTCATATATATATATATATATATATATATATATATATATATATATATATATATATATATATATATATATATATATATATATATATATATATATATATATATATATATATGCAGTAAAAAAGGGCTTGCACCAGTTCATCATTTGACATGACTTAAATAAATAACCAGAGTGCTTTCAAATACTCAGGCTGGGAAGATTCAGACTCTGACTATGGAAGAACGGGATCATCTCCTGCCCATGATGAGGAATGCGCAGTGGGTGGAGGTGGGTGGCAGAGATGCCATTTACAAAGAGTTCCTCTTCAAAGACTTTAACCAGGTAATAAAACCGCCAAGAGGAAGATTTTCACACTATTATTTACGGTGCGCGCACAATGTATCACACTTTTGTTTCTCTCTTCAGGCATTTGGGTTTATGTCCAGAGTTGCATTACAGGCTGAGAAAATGGATCATCATCCTGAATGGTTTAATGTGTATAATAAGGTAAACAGACATTTTAGTATTTCTTTATGGTAAATTTAAATGTTTAAAATATGATTTACATAAGTATTTACATAAGTCCAATTACCTCGTCTGAAAAGTAACTTAATAATACAGTAATTCAGTTACTCGACTACATGAATTATAAATCTATATACATTTCAACACAAACATTATAAATTAAACTTTTAAACTTGATTCAAATAAGGCCTTTTAGCTTTCTTAAATGAAATATTTAAGAAATGGTAAAATACATATGTATCTAAACATCTTTATCTCATAAACACCATATATATTATCATTAATTTCTCATTCAATTGATTAAGTGTGTTCTATCATCATGATAAATAAAACCATTCTTGAAAAAATATAACTATTTTTCAAAATATATTTATATAACAAAAAGTACAACTATTCTGCCTCTCTGAGTTGATTTATCCACAACTATTGAATTTATTTACAGTATTTAACACTGGAACATTATCAGTAACTCTAATTAAATTAATAATTACATTTTTAATTATTATTAAAAAATAAAAAGCAACTTAATTCATTTTTCTTTAGTTTAGTCTCTTGTCAGTCACCACAGCGGAATGAACCGCCAGCTATTCCAGCATATGTTTTACACAGTAGATGCCTTTCCATCTGCAATCCAGAACTGGGAAACACCCATACACACTCGTACACCACGGCCAATTTAGTTCATCCAAATCACACGGAGGAAACCCACGCGAACATGGGAAGAACATGCAAACTCCACACAGAAATGCCAACTGGCCCAGTCAGGACTTAAACCAGCAACCTTCTTGCTGTAAGGCGACAATGCTAACCACTGAGCCACCGTGCTGCCCTGCAACTTTACTTTATCATTGTAAAAGTATTTTAATTACAGTAACTAGTTACTTTTAGGCATGGGCTGGTGTAAGATTCTGACGGTATGATAACCTTGGATAAAAATATCACGGTTTCACAGTATTGTGATTACTGCTCTAAAATATATTCTTTTTAAATGTCTGGGTAAAAAAACTAAAACTTTTTTTCCCCTTAAACGCAATATATTTTATTTTTTTTAAGTTTTATAATATTTTGTTATAGTAAACATGTCAGGCTAAATAATTCAAATGAATTATTGACTTCTGCTGTCTTCATTAGTTTCAAAAACACAGATTTCTTTACAATTTAAAATGGCATCTTTGGATTTATTTTCTGCTGTCGATACTGTTGTCCTAAAAAAACAAACAAAACAATGTAAATATAAAATCTAACACATACCTTTAGAAACGGTATAGCAGAAATTTTTGCCAGTTTTAAAACCTTGACTTTTCCAAACCGTGGTATACCTTGAAAACCGTTATCGTCCCATGTTACTTTGCAACTAATTACACCAAACACTGATTGAGGATGACTGCATTAGACCCTTTTCCATTTATATTACATGTGCTGATTAATTGTCAGAAAGACCAGGAATGTGTATGGAAAAATAAACCTGGTAAATTAAAATTTGACGTATTCTGTCTGGTAGGTTCAGATCACCCTCAGCACTCATGAATGTGGAGGTCTCTCACAGCGGGACATCAACCTTGCCACCTTCATAGACCAGGCCTCTGTCCTGTGAACGGACCCTCTCATTAAACTGCTTCAACCCCTGTAGCCTATAAAACTGGACCAATGATGTTGTGAAATGTTCCACCATTATCACCATATCAGTTTTAGCTGTGTGTAGTTTGGCTGTTACAGATGCATTTTTCTTGATAAGGAAGTCAGGAGAAATCTTAAATCATTTCACATTCCGAGTATATAAATATACCACAGGTCTGATCTGAGAATTGCTGAAAACTATGACATCCCTGAGTATTATGGTTAAATTTTTTTAAAAGTGAAATATACAGTGCCTTTATTTGAATCAAGCGATAACTGCTTAGTGCCTCGGTCAATTGTAAGTGTATTAAACTGAACGTTTGCCAATGCTGGGATTCTGAAATCTGTGTATCATCTGTCAAAGCACTTGCCTGCCATTTAATCAATGAGGTCTATGTTGTTATCAGATTTAAAATACATTGAGACGAATGGAAACGAACACATAATGGATGCCAGGTAGAACGGTAGGAGATGTTTGAAAACCTGAACTCCCATGGATCTAAGAATTGGTCTATGGTTTGATCTGTCAGTACACCAACCTCCCTTGCCAGAAACGCTGGTTTGAATCTTGCTCGAAGCAGTGCAAGTTGAACCTGAAGGGTTGCTTTGGGGCTGTAAACAAACAGGATGATTCTTAGGGTGTAAATCATAACAAATGACATTACTTCAAAACTGCTTGAAATATTTCCTTTCAGCGATATTTTGAATGTGTAAATAAACTGAAGAATACTTGCAAGATCAGGAAAGCTCTACAGCCTCCATATGGTGCAACTAACATGCAGTGTAGTCTCCATTAATATGCTTGTACTGTAAGTGTAGTATTTGTTTTAGTAGGTTTTGGCAAATTCACATTTGTAATTACCAGACCTTCTATTCAATCACATGTGACTAAAAATGTAAACTCAAGCACTTAGATTATTCCAAGTGATTCATTTACTTTGTATTATACCAAGCCACTAAATTCTGAAATGACTTCAGAATCATTTCATTTCAGTCTATATAGTGTACAGTTGCTATACAGTGCTACATTAATTAGGGTTATTACCAAAACCAGTCATATATTTAACCACCACACAATTGATTTTACCAAGGTGGAGTGTCATTGAAAAATATTGTAATGGTACAAAAGTAACTTTTAAAAAAAAAAAAAACAATCAAAATACACTTACTGGCCACTTTATTAGGCACTTTACTTGTACCGGGTTGGACCCTCTTTTGCCTTCAGAATTGCCTTAATCCTTCGTAGCATAGATTCAACAAGGTACTGGAAATATGCCTCAGAGATTTTGGTCTATATTGACATGATAGCATCACACAGTTGCTGCAGATTTGGCAGCTGCAAATCTATGATGCGAATCTCCCGTTCCACCACATCCCAAAGGTGCTCCATTGGGTTAAGATCTGGTGACTGTGGAGGCTTTTGAGTACAGTGAACTTATTGACATGTTCAAGAAACCAGTCTGAGATGATTCACGCTTTATGTGATGGCACGTTATCCTGCTGGAAGTATCTATCAGAAGATGGGTACATTGTTGTCATAAAGGAATGGACATGGTCAGCAACAATACTAATGGGCCCAAAGTGTGCCAAGAAAATATGCCCCACACAATTACACCACCTCCACTAGCCTGAACCGTTGATACACGGCAGAATGGATCCATGCTTTCATGTTGTTGATGCCAAATTCTGACCCTACCATCCGAATGTCGCACTCTAGACTCATCAGACCAGGCAACATTTTTCCAATCTTCTGTTTTCCAATTTTGTTGAGCCTGTGCTTGTAGTGCATGAATTGTGCCTCACCTTGCTGTGAATTGTAGCCTCAGTTTCCTGTTCTTAGCTTACAGGAGTGGCACCCGGTGTGGTCTTCTGTTGCTGTAGCCCATGCTCTTCTGCATACCTCAGTTGTTTTGAGTGATTATTTGAGTTACTGTTACCTTTCTATCATCTCGAACCAGTCTGGCCATTTTCCTCCGACCTCTGGCA
The DNA here is from genome assembly GCF_903798145.1 of Danio aesculapii. Lineage (NCBI taxonomy): Eukaryota > Metazoa > Chordata > Actinopteri > Cypriniformes > Danionidae > Danio > Danio aesculapii. The sequence continues at coordinate 27,365,946 of NC_079447.1, read as the reverse complement.
TCAACAAGGCATTTGCATACACAGAACTGCCGCTCACTGCATATTTTCTCTTTTTCGTCCCATTCTCTAAACCCTTATAGATGGTTGTGCGTGAAAATCCCAGTTGATCAGCATTTTCTGAAATACTCAGACCAGCCCGTCTGGCACCAACAACCATGTCACATTCAAAGTTACTTAAATCACCTTTCTTCCCCATTCTGATGCTTGGTTTAAACTAATTGGCTGATTAGAAATTTGAGCAGTTGGACAGGTGTACCTAATAAAGTGGCCGATGAGTGTACATCACACACTTTGCATAAGGCAGTACACTAAATTATTTATAAAATATATATACAGTTAAGGAAAAAGTTAATAGACCCTCTGTGAAATTTGTGATAAAATGATCAAGATAAACAGAAAAATGTTCACAGTAAATCCTAGTATATTTTTCTTCTGAAAAAAATATTAATCATTAATCATTTTAGCCCTCTTAAGAATGTTTTTTTTCTGGCTACAGAACAAACCGCTGTTGTTCAATGATTTGCTTAATTAACCTAACTTGTCAAGTTAACCTAATAAATCTACAGTAGGCAACATTTGAAGTGGATCAAATAGGTTTTTCAAAACTGTCCTAAAACAAGAATGGGTGTTGTTTAGTAGTTTTAGGGCAACTTTTATGAAAGGTTTAATCTACTTCAAATGTTGACAACTGTAGTTAAGACTTTGAATGCCACTTTTAGTGGAAGACTTATGCCTTGCAAAGTAACTAGTAAAATGTTTTGTACTTAAATTAATTTAGATATTAGGAATTAGTTATTAAAACTATTCTGTTTATTAAATGTGTTGCAAAATAAAAGTTCTCTCCGGTAAACAGCACCAGAGAAATATTCAAGAAAGAATCAAATTTCACTGTATATAAATTATATAGACCATTCAAATCTGTATTTATATGGAAAATGACTTCTCTCATTTAAATTGGTGCCGTGACCCGTATGGACATGATGTTTAAATGGGTCTAAAACAGTGAAAATTCAATGGATTTCAGGAGCAGCACTATAATATATATTTTAAAGACATTATTTATTGATTTATATAGGAACAGCAAACATTACAGGACAAAATTGAAATGGATCGCATGATGTGGTAAAGGCCTAGTCCCTGAGGCTGATATCGCTACTGTGTTAACCTTCTAGCACACACCCTGACGTCTGCGAAAGGCATTTAGGTGAATGCTGTTAGTTTTGTGCTTTAAACAACTACAAGTGTAGAGGTCATGTATGCTTCAAAAACTTCGATCAAGGTGCCTCAGTTTCAGTAGTTGCAGTAATTACAGACTATTGCAAACAGACATTTAAATGCTTCAATAGGCAAGAAGGGTAACTGTTTGAAGACAAACGTCCACATCTAAGTCTTAAACTAAGGCATGTTACAGTTCTTGAGACTACACTGTGCTACAGTGGTATGATTCGAAAAAGAAAACCGTCCCGCCTCCTACCTGAAGCCCCCCACAAGTAAAGTACAAGATAAAAATAAAAACATTATTGAAATATGAGACATTATATTAGTGATTTAGAATATAAAAACGCACACAGTGGTCACAAATAATATGAGTGCTTAAGGATTACATTGCTGACAAGATCTAGTGTGATGTTCCCATGGTACCATGTCATCACTTCCTCATTTCACCGACCTGCACAAATTAGTTTCCCTTCTTGCTGTCATTCAGCTGAGCTGGAACAAAAGATCCCAAATGAACAAAACACGCAAACACAAATCAAAAGGAGAGTGTTGTCAGTACCATAATCTGGAGAATGGCATTGACTGATGATTAAAACGTCCACTTAAGTGACATTTCTCAGGATTGAGACAATCTGAACAAGATCTGAGGTAGATAGGGTGATGTGATGAATATAAACCCTATTAGATAGAAAATATGGTGAATTTTGTAACCTGGTCGATTGATTTTGTTACGTTTTGCCCTGATATTGCGTTTAAAATCAGTACGATTTTTTTCACGTAAACACTTTGAATGTTTTGCGATTGGATTATCAAAATCTGTACTAGTTATGGGGATTTAAAAAATGAATAAATAAACTGAACATTTGCAGTACACGTTCACCTGAGCTGTACTACCATCCTAAAATAATTGGTCATGTTTTCAAGTTTCTATTGATAAAATTGAATTGGGAATATACATATTTAAAAATAAAAACATCAGTTTATCGACGATGCTATTCTTTAGACGATGCTTTTCTCTTAACCTGCAGTATTTGAATCCCAGAAACTGCGAGAGACAGTTTGTAAATAGCTCTAATAATTATGATGCCCTTTGTATCCTGAGGTTTAAGTGGCAGAAAACACTTTTGATGATGATCAAATACACACGGTGGTCAATAAAATAAAAACTGCACTCAGAATTAGATTACCATGTCCCAGACCCTTCACGGACTCACACAGACTCTTGTGCAGCATCTCTAAAGTCACGAATAGGATATTTTCGCTCCTCAGGTCACGAAATCCCAAAATATCAGGTGACTATGGCTTATAGGTGAAATCGTTAGTTACTGAATGAAGTAAATGAATGATTAGATGATTGTGGTAAGCATCCCTTCGGCCAGCTGAGGGTGGAGCCCCTGACAGTCAATCTCAGTGCACTTTGGAGTTGCCGTTTAAGTGGTTCTTGTGGTTTTTGTGGTGCTTGTTTTGCATCTTGGGCACCTCAGTGCTGTAGAGGCAGTCCAAAAAGCCCTGCGAGACTTCGGCCACCATCGATCGGTCAGGAATGGACTGGGCCATGCCGTAGATGGCTCCCTATAACATAAAGAGTAGAGTTCAAGTGTGTTTATTTATTGACATATCAGCAACTTATGGTTATTTTAAATAGTAGAGTTAGCCAGGGCGGTTTCATAATGGGGTTTCAAATAAGATGTACAGCATAGCTACACTCTGATGATACACAATGATTGTTTTAATTCAATGTTGGATCAAAAATAAGGAAAGCTAATTTTAAAGAAAGCTCATTTTAGTTTTTAGTCATTTTAGGCTTTAAAATATACTTAAACAGTTGGGTTTGTCCATATGTGAAACAAAGTTGGGTTAAAAAAACAACAACAAAATGTTTAAAAGTACACTGGAATGCCAAGATAATGGCTAAATGTATTTTATTTTGCCTGTATATGATTTTTTTTGACTCTCAAAGTGCCAGTAGACGTTGAGGTCCATTTTATGAATGATCAAAGTTTACAGTTTCAGCTAAAAATCTTCTAATTTCAACACCAACAGCCTAGTGGTCACATCATAAAGGCATAAAACCTTTTATTGGGAAAATCTTCTGTAATGTTCTACTAAAGAAATGTCATCTACATGGCAAATGGCATGAGTACAGTTGAATTAACAGACAATGTGATATTTTGGGGGGTGGGGGGGTTAACTTTCCCTTTAAGCCACAATTTTAGGTGAAATTATTTCAATAGGCAACTAACCATTCCTGTGGTCTTCTCTTTCGGATTCTTCATAATAATGGCTACTTCTTTCTTCACGTCACTGATGAACTGCTCCGCTACATCAGGCTGTGTGTGCAGCATTGTGACACAAATATGGATGCTGAAAGAAAGCAAAAAAAAATGGTTATGAACAATAAAATTTTCCATTTCTTCAAAATTTAAAGTCACAATGGACTGCCAATTTTTTCTGATTCTGTACTGTTCTCTGAGGTCCACTTATAGTTTTTACATTAAAAAGCATAATTTTGAAGTAATAGGCTATTTTCTATCCTGTTTGAAGCCCCTCATCAGAATAGACCACTTTAATAGAATTCGGTAACTTGAAAGTAAATGCCCACTGGTATGAATGGCTTTCAAACATTTTCAAAACGTTAGCGTCAATCTTTCTAAAAACCCTGCATCCATTTGTAGCTTGTGTGTCAATGAATCTACAGTAAAATTACGTAAACGAAGGACCAGTTTCTTACTGATGTGGTCTGGAACTTCATTAAAAATAGAGTTCATCCAATCGTTCCCAATATTGGAATAAGAAGAAAGGTAATTTACATACTGTGCTTTCCACAACCTGACTTAGCACATCATCTTGTTGTTTTCAGAGCCTCTTTATCATTTTCTAAGCAGGTTTCTAAGAAGGCCTGCATTTGCGTTTTATTACCTAATGCAATGTGTGTGAATGGAGTTTAACAGACAGTGATGTAGAGTAACCTGCTGAATTTCTGTGGTGTAGTTTAGCCACACTATTACATAATAAATTGGCTCATTCTAGAGACTAAGGTTACAGGATGTTTTTCTAGAACAGTGACTTTATTGGTCAAAAAAATCAAGGGAATTTTGATTTCCAGTTCATGAGTTTAGAGTAAACATCTAAATATGTAAGCCATAAATCTATCAATATTTTTGTACTACATGGTGTTGTATTGATGAATTTGCTTAATAATAAAAAATGTTGGTCAGGTTAGGAACAAAGTACAAACACAATTAGTCGTTTGAAAACATTAGGACACCCTATGAAATTTCAATTGTTCCCATATCATTTGTAAAATAAAACCTTAGATGAACAACAATATACAGCGTTAACAAACATCAAACACTGCTAAACAAATATTTCTTAGTTTGCTGTCAGTTTTATCTTTTCGGTCTTAAATTTTTCAGGTGTGTGTGTGTGAAACTGGGTCATGCAACAAGATAATGATCCTAAGCACACTAGAAAATCTACTACAGAACAGCTGGGGGAAAAAATAATAAATCAAAGTGTTGCAACAATCCAGTCAAAGTCCAGACCTTATCCGGACTAAAATATTGTGGCAAGAGCTGTGCAAAAAAAAAAAAACCCTCTCAGAATGATCTGAGGTAGAATGATACAGAAAATTATGAATTTAAAGGTCCCAATAAATTAAAATGAAGGTTTTTTAGATGTTAGTATTTATATGTTAGTTTTAAGGATATCCATACGCTAGTGTGCTCCAAAACAGTGACAAAATTTACATTTACAAGACATAAACATCCAAAGCTTGCAGTTTGTCACTTCCACCTAAATGGATCACCTCATACTTCAGTTTCTCATCAAACGTCTGACCAATCAAATGCTCTATGTTCGACAAGCCCCACCTCCTTCTAGACGCTTCTCATTTGCTCGTCATTTGTTGTGCTTGAACTCAACCACTCTCACTGGTAGAGCTCTGATGAAAACGAAACATTATTGGCTGTTTTTTTAAAGGGGAGGGGCTACTATATGTCCAAGCCTGTCTTCATGTTTAAATTGAGATTACGTCAAATTTCAAATAAAGTAAATGGCTATTTCAAAGCCCTTCACAGGACTTTTGAGTGATTACCACTAAAAGTGGATCTACAGGGATCTGAATCCTAGGGTGTCACCCAAGCGGCAACCTCCCGCTCTCGCTCGTGAAGCCAATACAAAAGTAAATAAAACTGCAATTCATCGACTCGCCTTTGGGGGCTGGCTTTAGCAACTCGTGATGTTTTCTGACTGCAATTGGCCAAGCTGATAAAAAACATGTTTACAGTCTGGTACAAAAGATGGTTTTGGTGCATTTACAGTAGCTAATATTACCTTTCATGACAACTGTGAGGGGGTGAATTTTTCATAACTCATCCATTTCATTTATATTAAGTTATATCAAGTCTGCATAATTAGGGGCGTTGTCAATTGAGTGACAGCTAAGTCTCGCTGCTCGCTGTCAAGTCACCTCAGCTGACTAGCCACTGATCTCGGCATATAAATCATATTTTTGTGTTGCTTTATGTGGCTTTACACTGTCGATAGCCTTTTAGAATTATTTCCTACAATTATTAGATGATATGGCATGCTGTGTGCACTTAATTGTGCTCACAAACCGTTCAAGTTGCCTCCATTTCCCAGGTGAGTGAAATGATGTACTTATACCATCTCGATAAATGTATTTGTTTACTTAAAATAATTCATCATTTATAATTTTCTTTAGACCTGTAATGCACTCCAGAATCTGACAGATTGATTAGCTGTAGGCTATAAAAAGTCATTTGAAACACTGTCATACAGTGGTTATGCCTGGATGTCATAAACAGCCTTGAATTTACTAACACAGACTGTATTTGAAGTGTTTAGAAGTAATTCTCGTTTTCTTCTGTAGAAAAACATAAGAATAATGTTTAGTGGCTCAATGTATTACAATAGTGTTTTTTTAAAAGACTAAACACATTACTGATATAGTATACAACCAAGCACATCTGGTCAGAACACAAACAAGTCGCAGGTAATGAAGTATTAAGTGTTTCTACCAAAGAAAACCTGTCTAGGTAAAATGCTAGCAGGCGTTTGTAGCTCCGCCTCTTTGCCCTTATTTGGTCACCCCCGGTGGGTGAGATGACATGCGAACAAAATTCGAAAGACCCATCCCCACCCACAAAGTCCAGAATTTGGCTGCAATATAAGCTCGTTTGTCCCATTTTTGACAGTATGCCATCATAAATTGTGAAAATAACCAATAGAAGACGACTTTAAGACAAATTGAATTTCTAATTATTCAACTGGACAAATTCTGACTGAGGAAATGAGCTGGCCAGTTTGTTGTTTGCCTATAGGCTACTGTTTTTCATTTAAAACAAGTTTTAAACAAATTACTAATCGATTTTTTTTAATGATGGATGATAATAAATTTGTATTTTAAAACTAAGCATTTTTTCATCTTTCTTAGTTGAAAATGTGTCATTTAAAATTATAATCTCATTCATAACTTGCAGTTTAAATGCACATTTGTAAATAAACACTTTGTGGTGAAATAGTATGCTAAGCACTTTGACAAAGATGTAGCAAATATTTTTGTTGCATCAAAAAGTGTGGTTATGATCACCATCCGACAAGCTAATCCAGCAAGAATTAGTGCTTAAATGTCCCTAAAATGCAGTATTTCAGGCACATAATTTAATAAAAAAATGAAGTGAATAACTGCAAAAAGGCAGTTTCTCCACTTTTGAGAAAAAAGAACCACCCGTTTAATAGCCTGGCTACGGTTGTTGCTAGTTCAGATATGGTTGCGGCCGGAAATTAATGAGAATTATTTATATTATTTATTAAATTTCGCCATTTATTTTATTAACGTTTACCCCTACCCCAACCCTACACCCAACCGTCACAGTCCTGTAAAAACAGTAGTTTTACTGAGTATTACTTATGCTATATATTAAATTACCCTATAAATTGTATTTTTTAGCAACTACCCCTACCCCAACCGTCACAGTACTGTAAAATTATTAATTATTGTTATATAGTGTCATAAAAAAAACGCTGGTATACGATCTAAACTTTACCACTGGCTACGGGCCTGCAGTGTGAGAGTGTCATGTGATGATGTTCATCTGATGTTTTATCTTCCAAATTTTAAGACCTGCAAAGGCCACATTGTTCTATTATGTCCTGAAAACAAATGAATACATTCAATAGCATGTCTTAACTTTTTCACATGACTGTATATCAAATATCAGTGTACTTTTCTAAACCTGACTAGCTTTCATTCTGCCACATTAGTATGCATTGCACATTTTTAACCATACCTAGATGGAAACTGCAGAGTGTTGAGATTCCAGCCCTTTGAAGTCAGTGCATTTGATAAGCGAAAGATATCAAAATCATTCGAGCCCAGAGCCACCACAGACACCTCAGGATCCCCGAATACAAACACCCCATCTATTTTGCGGATTCTGTGGGAAGACAAGGAGTATTTTTAAATACTGTTCCACTGTGCCATGCCAATCTATATTAACCACAGTTTATATACATTCAAAACAAACAACTTCTCATTTAATGCATTATTACTGACCCCGTTTTGATTTTGCGGGTTGTTTCAACGACTTTCCTAGTGGCGTCAACATATCCTTTCTCACCCATGTGCATCATAGTAGCCCAGCAGGCAGCAATGATGCCTCCGGGCCGAGAGCCTGCCATGGATGGAGAGGCATAAATTCCTCCTTGCCAATCAGGTGCTACAAAATACTGGTAGTGGCGAAACTTCCTGTTGCTGTAGAGCACAACTGAGGAGCCTTTGGGAGCATAACCATACTGTGGGGACATTTTAAAATAGAAACAACATGGTATTTTAACTGCAGTTATTCATTTGAAGATTGTCAGAGCTCTTGTTTTTAAACCCAAGAGACAAAAATCTACAGAAGCTGATTTACAAAAAGGTTTGAGTCATGACTAGAACAATAAAATGCACAAAAGTTAGTGGTCAGTAAGTGTTTTTAGAAGAGATCTTCCCCAGTGACCAAAACATTCAGAATAAAAAAAAGCAATCTCTTAAAATAATACAATAACTGAGTTTTCTGTCACTTTTCTTCAATTTATTGGTGACAATTTACAATGAGGTTTACCTTTTTAACATTAGTTATCTGTGAACTACCTATGAACACGAATTCAATATTCTAAGAATTCGAAATTCTAAGAAAGCATTTATTAATCTGTGTTAAGGTTTACCATTACAAATACTCAGTTGAAATCAGGTTGTACTTGTAATCAGAGCTTAATGCAATATTAACAAGCTCTTTTTATTAACAAAATTTTTTTAAAAATCTGGAAATATTGTAAAATACAAAAACTTAAAAAAATATATATAATATAAAAAAAAAATATATATATATATATATATATATATATATATATAAATATATATATATATATATATATATATATATATATATATATATATATATATATATATATATATATATATATATATATATATATATATATATATATATATAAAATATGCCTTGTATTGCTCAGTGACTACGTTTACATGGACATCAGTAATCAAATTATTTTAATCTGAATAAGACAATAATATGTTTAAGGTGTTTACATGAGTTAGTTTTGGGATGTTCCTTTCATGATCCGTTTTACATGTTATATCTCATAATTCGATTAACGTCACTGCGTCAGCACGCCATCCACGTTTCCTCTGGAGTTCCATGTAATTTCGGGTGTTTCCTTTTTAATTTTTCGGCTTTACTTGCATTTTCATTCAGGAACATTTTATTCATGAGGTATTGGATGAGAGTAGGACTTAAGGATTTGTGGGAGAGTGTTGTTTTAATGGAATTTGTAACCGCACGACAAATGGGAGAAAAAGAAACCTCTACATTTCGTGGTGTATGTGTCTGTGATCCTTTACTGACTCGATTGGTGCAGAGAATGGTGTTAAAAAGCCGCGTGTGCATGAAATATCCTGTCGCAAAATGCGGTGAAAAGTCCTACATGACGGTAATAGTTTGATTAAGGTGTATGTAATGCACTTCAATAATGCGACTAAAATCAACTAAAATGTATGTCTTAATTCAATTTCCATTTAGTTTCATTATGACTTTAATTGGACTAATAAAAAAAAAAAAAAAAAAAAAAAAAAAAAAAAAAAAAAAAAAAAAAAAAAAAAATCGCTGTTTACATGGTAGACTCTTAATCAGAGTATTGTCTTAATCGTATTAAAATCGGATCATTGGTGTCCATGTAAACATACTCAATGTTTCTTCCTTGTTTAAAATGATACAATTTAATATGTCCTTGTGGAGTTAATAAATAAATAAATAAATATATCTGATAAAATAAAACACACATGATAAATAAATCAAATAAAGCAGAGTATTTTATTATTATTATTATTATTTATATACACCTGAAGTCAGAATTATTAGCCTCCCTGTTTATTTTTTCCCCCAAGTTCTGTTTAACAGAGAGATTTTTTTCAACACATTTCTAAACATAATAGTTTTAATAACTCATTTCTAGTAACTGATTTATTTGATCTTTGCCATGATGACAGTAAATGATATTTTACTAGATATTTTTCAAGACACTTCTATACAGCTTAAAGTGACATTTAAAGGCTTAACTAGGTTAATTAGGTTAGCTAGGCAGGATAGGGTAGTTAGGCAAGTTATTGTATAAGCGATGGTTTGTTCTATAGACTATCGAAAAAAAATATTGGGGCTAATAATTCTGACCTTAAAATGGCTATTAAAAAAGTAAAACCTGCTTTTATTCTCGCTGAAATAAAACAAATAAGACTTTCTCCAGAAGAAAAAACATTATCAAACATACTGTGAAAATTTCATTGCTCTGTTAAACATCATTTGGGAAATATTAAAAAATAATAATTCAAAGGGGGGGCTAATAATTCTGACTTCAACTGTATATAATTATTATTATTTATTTATTTTTGCTCACCTTATGTGTATCAGCTGAGATACTAGTCACACCTTTGACCCGGAAATCAAAAGGAGCCAACTTGAAACCTGCTTTTTCCATAAAAACTATCAGGAACCCACCCAAGCATGCATCTACATGGAATGGGATGTTATACTTCACTGCAAGCTAAAAGAAAACCAAAAAGAACAAGAGTCATAGTACTTAATAAACTTAAAAGTAACACATGTGCTGGAATACATGCTCATACTAATAACAAAATACTACCTTTGCCACTTCTTCTACAGGGTCCATGATTCCATGGGGGAAATGAGGAGCTGAACAAACCAGCATTGCTGTGTTTTTAGAGATGGCTCTCCTCATGGCCTGATCAGAAAATCAGTCAAATTAAATAAATGCTATTATTCATAAAGTCACTGATGGATTTAGAAACGCACCCATTTGCGGTCACTAAAGAACACAGCATTACCTTCACATCAACTTTCATGGTCTTCTCGTCCAAAGGTACGTGAATGAGTTTCATCCCAAAGTAATGTGCTGCTTTGTCAAACGCCGCATGGACACTGATTGGTGCAATGCTACAGCAAACAAAACAAACCACAATGATTTGCTTTATACTGTGAGTTTGAAACCAATAACTGACTTTAAGGGGCATTAATTAGTAATGATCTCATCAAGCTAAATAAAACTGTAAATAGTCGTATAAATTGTTTACAGTGTTGGCTGACAACAGACTACAGTAGCATGAGCTCTCAGGCTGAATGTTTGGCCATAGAGATAATACATACATTTCCGGGTGTTTGATGCCACGTTCATGAGCCATGTCTCTGTATGCCTTGCATGCCATTAGGATACTTTCTGTTCCCCCTGAAGTAACCTTTCATGACAAACACACACATAAAAAAATTGGTTGAGTGAACAGCCGTCTAATGAAAGAAAAACATCCGGACAGTTAAGTTACGTTAAGTGCTGCTGTGTGAATGTAAATGTATTTTTAGAAAAGATTCTGAAGCTCGTTGACTCTTAAACTTAATGCACAACTATTGTTGTATCTGTTGTTTTAGGAGAGCATTGAGTTTAAACTTTAAAACTTTAATATAGAGACTGATAATTATGGAATTATTTCCTTATTCTATTTATTTAGCACTTTCGTATCACAAGCCCTTTTCATTTCAGCCCTATAGCTGATTGTGACAGACACTTCTTCTCCCTGTTGTACCATCCCATATTGAACAGTGACCCCAAAACCGAGGTACCAAACTGTGACATTTGTGTACTGTTACACACTTATGTTTTATTCTTTTTCAATTTGTTTTCACTCTTACAGGCATTTATTTAAAATGTAACAATTAATAAGGTTTGATAAATGCGTTTATGAAAACTATGAAAATAATTTGAATATTTAAAATATTTAGCTCACAACAGTATTAATAATGTGCAAACAAAAAATCTCAATATTACTTTGAGAATGATAATTAAAGCATGTTTTGCAAAGCTCGTCCTTGTTCTGTCATCTTGACTGATGCAGGCCTGTCATACAAAAATAAGTGACACTAAAACCACCAGTAGGTGGCGGCATGTCCCCATCTTATAAAAGGATTTATTGAATTCATTTATTCAAATGATTTGTTCAAACTCTCAGATTCATTCTGAAATCAAACGATTCTGAACTATTTTTATTGCCTAATAAAAGAGAATACAGCTTCTAATATGCAGCTCATCCAATTTTAACTACAACGTAGGTTAAAACGGCCATAAAGGGCTGTCAAACTCAATTCCTGGAGGGCCGCAGTTCAGTTTAGTGCACAGTTTAGTTCCAACCCTAATTAAACACACCTAATCAAACTAACTGAGTCCTTCAGGCTTGTTTGAAACCTACAGGTAAGTGTGTTTGGAGCAGGGTTGGAACTAAACTGTGCAGGGCTGCGGCCCTCCAGGAATTGAGTTTGACATCCCTGCATTATGATATATTATTGTCAATGTTAATATTGCACATTGCTATGGGGAACAGGTTTCTATAAAATTGCATTATTCATGCAACTTTGTTACATGAAGAACATTATTTGTTGAGGGAAAACTGTGAGAAGGACTGACTGTGCCACAGGAGTCTGGTCCTCCATTAAAGAGGGCACACGTCATCCGCACCACTTCTGCCTCCATCTTCCTGACTCCAGGGAATATGTCTGGGTGGAGAGGGTTGGTCCAGGCAAACTCACCATACACCTGGAAATCAGACGAACACACAACAAAGTCTTTGATCGAAAGTAAGTGAACATGCACTGTAAGCCACCATTACCCGCCACTATGCCCCTAATAGACTGATTTTACGTGGCCGCCACTTTAAAAGATAAAGCGAGGCTGCAGTGTGAAGAAACTCTGAAGTATCGCCTGGAGTCACACAGTGTACCTGGCTGTATATCTTATCAGTGAAAAGAAATTTCACCACTTTCCAAGTGACCCAAAAGTCGTTGGATGGATAGCTTTCCTGCTAACATTTAAGCACTTTGAGCACATTCTTAAACACCGCTGATTTGCCATTGTGTTCACCAGTGCTCAACAGAAATGACTGTGATTGGCCGTGAGGTCATCAGGTCACCGCACTTCACCGATATTTACCGAGTGCAAACACAGATGAGCAGTACGCTGGTAAATCGACTGATCTTCGTGGCTTTAAAAAGATCCAGTGTCCCTGTACACGTGTTTGCACTCGGTGAACTGATGATCTGCACGGCCAATCACAGTCATTTCTGCCAAGCACAGGTAAACACAATATCAAATCAGCGATGTTTATGAACGCCCTTAAATGTTAGCGGGGAATGGACATTTAAAAGATTTCTGTATCGTGACAACACTATTACAGACAACACGAAGGTGCGCTCTAAACGTTATACACAGGATTGCATTGTATGTAACTCACCGGGTTACATAGGCTGAAGCAGGGAAGCCCCCATGGTGTTTACCTGGTGCCATGAACTGAAGCCTAGGAGGACACTTAAGCTTTATTTATGATTTTGTTTGATGCCTAGTAAGCTTTTACTTAATTAAATTAAACTTAACTGATTTATTTTAAAGTGATGTTTACACCACATCTGCACTTTAAAATCATGACAACAGCTGGAGGTTTGTAGCAACCTTGGTGTTGCAATGTTTACAGTGCTGGTCCTTTACTTCCGGGTTTCTTCTCACCGTAGCCTCGCTTTCATTTTTTTCAAATGGCGGCCGTGTGAAATAAGCGTATACTACATACTAAAACAGAGCAAAAAAAAGTGCTTTTAAAATTTACACTACAAATTTGAAATCAGTAAGGCTGCGTCCGAAACTGCATTTGAATTTAAATGTACTACTCAGCTGTTAGAAAAGTATGTTCTATACAGTATGAATGTGAGCAGTATGAATGGAATTCGGACGTACTACATCCGCCATTTTGTCATGGTCAGGTGACCTAAACCGCATCAGTTGCGTTGCTTCACTCCCATTCCGGGTACTTCTGGCATACTGATTTTCGAATTCGGACATACTACTTGGCTCGCATACTCATTTTAGCGCACTATATAGTATGAAAGTATGCAGTTTCGTACGCAGCCTAAGTATTTTTTGTGTTTATTCAGTAATGCCACATTATATTAATCAAATGTGACAGTAGACATTTATGTTATAAATTATTTCAGATAACTAAAATCTGGGAAAGCAAAAAACAAGATAAACAAGCAATAAAGATATATATTAAAATATAGAAAATAGTTGTGATAAATTAGAATATATTAAATATATGAATTATTTAATAATAGAATATATTAATATTGCATGTTAAGATATTATCTTTCATTATTTTGCTAGTTACCATATCCAACCTATTTTTTTTTTATTTCTATCTCTTCTTTTGTATCTCTTGTTTTTATGAAGTTGTAAAGCACACAAAGTCTTGGAGCCATTTTAAATTTTCTATATAAAGTAAATGTAAAACTTTTATTACTATTATGTGCATCACATGTGTAACACGTGATGCGGTTTCATTTCTGTAAGGGTTTATAGCAAACTCAAAGTGCCTCTGGATTAACCATGAAGTTCTGCATTATAATAGGCCTTCATACCTTCACCAGGAGATCTGTGAGCTTCTCATCCCCCCAGTAAACAGCACCAGAGACTTTGCCTTTCGCCCAGTTCACTTCACCTGCAATCATACACAAAATTGTAAAAAGCATGCAATCAGTGGCATTATACACTAGTAAATACACTGGCACGCCAATGAACTGCGCCCACTCTATGGGGCAAGTTCAGTCTAGAGCGAACATCTAGCTGATTCTTTGATTCATATAGAAAGCCTGTGGGCTCTCCGTCATTAAAACTGATGGGAGCTGGAAGAGGCTGATTGTGACTCACTCAGTGTCTCATACTCCCTGATCTTGTCAAGGAGCTGTTTGTGGGTAAGGCCCTGCGCTGGCAGGAGTTTGGTGTAGCTCATGCCCTCCTTCAGCGTACACAGACTCATCGACATGTCATCCAGAGCTTTGTTGAGCTGATTCTGAATCTGAAGATTGGGAGGAGAAATACATAGAGGTGTCATACAAAAAACTGAATATTTAATCGATGCCAAAAACAATGGGAATTAAAGGGAAATTCATTCAGTTAATTACTGTATTATTAATGCAATACAACTTCCAGAACTAAATAAATGCATCAATTATTATAATTATTAATATTGACTATCAAAGTACCAAAGTTATATGATGAGGATTTCTATGCTGATTTATTAAGTTTTTTTACAATCCTTTAGCGTAATTAAATGATTAAAAAATAAGTAAAAAGGTGTTGAATAAAAAGTTTTGAATAAAAAAAGGTTTAAGGTTAGGTTTTGGATTTGTTTTAGGGGTGAATGCTGAATGTAATTATGAATAATGTTATTATTTTTGTAAATAAATGTAATTCTGAGTTTAAACCACACAAATTGTGGAGATTCAGAATTGAACATTGGAATGGCATTGGGCAAATAGCATTGGGATGCAAGTTTTATCTAATTATCTCTTTATCTGGTTTTATCTCTTACAGTGTGTCAAAGAGGACAACAATCTATGCACGCATAGGACACTACTGCGTCCCGAAGGAAAAACTGGAATCTTTAATTTCTGTGATGTGGCCATGACAGATTCTGTTACATCTCTTGCGTACACAGCTTTCAAAAATGAAGAAATAAAAGAGAGCCAATGATATTGGTGCTGCTAGGTTGAATCGAATGAAGTGTACAATATCAGGTTCTGTCTTTCTTTTTTGGGCTTTCCTAAAACCTAAGGTATACTAGCATCATGCTAACAGCATGGTAAATAAGTTAGAAAAATGGTAATAAAATGCCAACCTTGTTAGAAAAAATACTAGCAACGTGTTAATTCATGATATCCACAAGCTAAGTGTTAGACATGCTGGAAACAACCACGACATGCTAATTCATGGTAACTGCACAAGAAACAGTAACATGTTGATTCGTGCTAAAAACATGCTAATTTATACTAAGAATGAAGTAACCATGGCAGAAGCATCGCAATTAACAGCAATACATGTTAACCACATTCGAAAGCAAGTCAACAGTCAGGAATACTTGCTATATAGCATGATAAAAACATGTTAGCAAACATGCTACCTGAATTTCTCAAAAATGTCAAGCTTTTCAGAAGTTTAAACTTTCACACCTTTGGTTGACGTTCCCATAAAATCAAAACTAACCGGATGATTTTGTTAGCTCACATTGCTAGTTTTGTGGTGAACAATTCATCTGTGCATGTCATTAAGAAAAAAATAGTTTGCCTTTCTAATCTTAAATAAAAATCTGAAAATGCACTTCCTTCTTTCAGTTAAATTGTCAGATTATGTATATTTTAGGAATTGGTTGTGGCTAACATATTTAACAACGCTTCTCCAACTGTCAGTTTTGACAACAAGAAATGGTCAGGGGCAGACTTAACCAATAAGCGAGTCAAGCAGCCGCTTAGGGCCCCAGGGGATTAGGGGACCCCGACCAATGCCTAGAAGCCTCTATTAATCATAAAGCTCTTTTATGAATTTTCAATCATATGTTGTAAAATCTGTCTCTAACCATTAAGGTTTTAATGTTTTACTTCTTTTCAAAACTGGGCGCTCTCATGAATAGTGGAACCTTCCTTTCATACTGCACATGCAAATATTAAAATCTAACCACAAATATGGTTAATTAACTGTACATAGTTAGTGAACTTGTTTTTATTTGTGAATTTATTGTATTTAAATGTTACATTAAGAAGATAAAGGTTGCATTTTAAATTGATTTTTAACATGCAGTTTATTTGTAAAAAAAAAAAAAAAAAAAATCTACAGAGAACAAAATTACTAGAGCAAGAGACTGTTTTGAGTTTCAATACTTGGACCCCATATCTGAAATTGCTTAGAGCCCCCAAATCACTAAGTCTGCCCCTGGAAATGGTGAGGATGAGGTGTCTGTTAGGTTGTAATGACTCTCCTCAAACCCTCTTCCTTATTTTTCTGAATGAAATGCCTACTTTACTACATCCAATCAGCTTGAAGTAGATAAAACAAGCCACGCCCACTGTTTTCTTATTTAATATTCTGTTTCTCTAGGAACTGCATCACAATAAGAAAAAATTATAATAATTTAAAATAAAATGGTCGCAGCTTCCAGTTCATGTGGACTTGATATGTAATATGATTAATCTTGGATTATAATACAAAAACAGCTTTAACAGAATCAACTTTTCCATTATTACAACAGAAAAACTATTTAAGCTCATATGACAAGGCTTTGAGTATTGTGAAAGTTTATATTGTTGCATATTATTCTCTGTAAAGCTACTTTTGATTAATTGCTTAATGGCTTAAAAATGCTTAATTTGCATCTTATGAAGTGATATGGAAATAAAGGCAAGTGGGCATGCTCTCGAGTCATAAGGTTGAGAGCCACAGTTGTAAAAGTTGCAAGGCTTTAATTTGTAATGTTAAGCTGGTTAGTTGCATCCTGGAAAATATTGTAAGGGACAAGACAAAGACATGCTCTGCTCCTTTCAGATTAATGACACAAAGTAAACCCTGATATGATCACAGAGTCATGATGTGAAAGTGTGTTAAAGGCTTAGTTTCCCCTACAGCATGGCAGCTGTGACTTAATCATCAAGTGAGTCAGAAAGAGAAGTCTGAAGGAAGAAAGGGAACTAGTAAACCACTTGATGCTTACTGATGCTCCAATAAATGGGATTTTTCTGATGATTTTGAAGAATTGCTTCTTTACTCTTGACGTCAGACCTAGAAAATATGAACAATGAGCATATTGTGACGAAGACGTGGCATGAAATGTCCTCTTTTCTAAATTTGAGCTACTTAACAAAACTCTGTCTGTTCAATTTCTCATATTCAACTCAGAGTCAACAGAAATGTAGCACATCAGCGCTATGACATGAAAAATGAAATAAAAAGCTTCTTCAGTTCATGTGAAACTATTGTTTCAGGATGATGACTCAACCATAACATGCCACAAATGTATTAAAAATAACAAAGAAACACGGTCTAGGTCAAAATTGGCATCTAAAGCTCATTTTGTTATTGTTCAAGTGGCCTTGACATTTTGCAACTCAATGTTAAGACTTCCTGGCTGATGAATAGCAAAAAAATACAATATCTGTATTTACTTAAAATTTCCTTGTAACATAATGCTGTGTCTCAAGTTGTTTTAAAGTAACAAGGTTGTTTATGACTTAAGATTGCTGGGAAACAATTAACCATTATGTGCACAGAGAATGATGAAAACAAAAACAATGCAACTAAACCTCTTCACTCACTCTTTCTAAAGATCTCTTTAAGGTTATGTAGATAACATTTCTATTTTATTTACATTTTTATTGTTATTTAGGTTGTTTGACTAATTTATAATTTCATTCTGCAAGGATACGTCAGCAAACTAAACAAAAATGGCATTAAATTAATAATTGTTTTAAACAGCTGTACTAAATAAACATTGTCAAATGGATGCTATTCTTTTGAACTATTCTTTGCATCACTTTTTCAACAAAAATGATAAGCAGCACGACACATTTTCAACATTGAAAATAATAATACCCTATCACAATGATTTCGTGCAGCACTAAAGACGGAAATATTAAAATCACCACAATAAAATACACTTTAAAATATATTGAAATAAACTAAACATTACTGTTTTGACTTTACTTTTGATCAATTAAATGCTTCTCTAGTAAGTGCAAAAAGCTTCTTCCAAAAACATTCAACATATATTTTTTTTTAAATAAAAATGTAAACCTGGGACATTTAATATTCCTGAAGCATAATAATAATAATAATAATAATAATAATAATAATAGCTATTATTATTGCTATATTTATTTATACAGTGGCTTTGCATATTTTATTATTTTACATACATTTCAGTATAAGAAGAGAGAGCAAAGCTTCACATAATCTTGAAAATTGAAATATTGATCTTGTGTCATTATTATTACAATAATGTTGTTCTTCAGAGTTGAGCTGCACTGGTTCTTTCTTTGATAACGTCAACATATTAAAATAACTTGTGTAACACTGTAAACCCGAACAATGAATCGTACAAATAAATACGGTTTCCAATGTATTTTTGATCAAGTCAATACAACCACGATGAGCAAAACAGATTGTTAAACATTATTAATTTACTTAATTATTTATTATTATTTATATTTTTTTACAATTTATTACATTATTTCCTTTTTTATATAGTATATACAGTTGAAGTCAGAATTATTAGCTCCCCTTTGAAAATATATATATATATTTTTATATTTCCCAAATGTTGTTGAACAGAGCAAGGAATTTTTCACAGTATGTCAGATAATATTTTTTCTTCTGGAAAAAGTCTTATTTGTTTTATTTCGACTAGAATAAAAGCAGTTTTTAATTTTTTTAAAAAACATTTTAAGGTCAAAATTATTAGCCCCTTTAAGCTATATTTTTTTTGATTGTCTACAGAACAAACCATCGTTATACAATAATTATAATAACCTGCCTAGTTAACCTAATTAACCTAGTTAAGCCTTTAAATGTCACTTTAAGCTGTATAAAAGTGTCTTGAAAAATATCTAGTAAAATATTATTTACTGTCATCATGGCAAAGATAAAATAAATCAGTTATTAGAAATGAGTTATTAAAACTATTATGTTTAGAAATGTGCTGAAAAAAATCTCTCCAGTAAACAGAAATTGGGGAAAAAAATAAACAGAGGGGCTAATAATTCAGGGGGTATAATAATTCTGATTTCAACAGTACTTAGTGTAAACATGACAACATATTTTATTTGTGCCTGATAATCTGATTTTCAAATAATAAAAAAAAAATACAGTAATCAGTAGCACTTACTCTCTTGTTGGAAAAGAAAGTCCTTTAGCCATACTACCCCGAGTGTGGACAGCAAAGTGGCTGCAATGATCTGCCACGGCTCCAGACCAGCACATTGAGAATTCACAAATCTTTGCGCCTCCTCGATGTACAACAGCGCAGTCTCCTTGTACACCTCCAAGGCACTCTAAATAAGAGAAAGAAAGCAATAATTTAACACTCCATCACAACAACTAGACCAACATGTAACCCAATCTCCCTCGAGCTGAAGTAAAACAAAACTCAAAACATAAACAGACTCCAAGAACAGGCTACTTTCCGAGTGACAGCCCCATAAATTGCAGGAGTAAGTACAAACATGTTGGCTACCTAATCCCATATTAGTTTAATGACAGCAAGTAGCAAATAAAAAAACATTTAAAATGAAAATGAATACTTACTATAGCAGACTGAGTCATACTTAATTGTCTCAGGAGCCGCTATAGTCCACTAATGACACTTAAGTAAACTGTAGCGGGAGTGTATCTACTGTAACTTTTAGCAGAGATTAGTAGATGAACTACTTTCACCCATAGAGATATTGCTCCCACTGACCACACCTTTTTCAGAGTATGAGAAACTAGTTATAAAAAGACCCTAAAGCAAACAGCTTAGATTTAAACTTAGATTACTGGGATGTTGGTACAATAAACAATCTCGGATTTTTTTTTAGTTTTTTTTACCAAAATGTCTATAAATGGCTAGTTTGCGCCATTTAAATACCTGTAAAAAAGCATATCTGGTGGACGCATTTCACAATCACTTCTTTTTACAGCACAATGTGGTCCTGCTTGATAACAGCACAGATTGTGCCTCAAGAGCATCGGCATAACAGCACGCAGGAAATATGAGGTCAGCTGACCAAAGTCTTAGCCAACTGTATTCACAAACATGTGCGCTCACAGTGATCTACGATGAACAAGCTTCTCATGTACTCTTCAAAAGATTAGGTTTGAGAGCTATAACTGGTATTTTGATTGCTTTGAAGATGTAAAAATGCTAGGTGCGTTACAACAAGGGTCTAAAATTAAAGTTCAACGAAAAAATAGAAATCATGACATCATTTTTTATACCATCTACATTGTAAAACACATCTCATCACCTTAAATGTTATAGTTGAATGAAATTCACTTTTCTAGTCATCTTACATCAATCAAACTGACTAAATATATTGTTAAACTTAAATTTAGCTGAATTCTGATTAACTTATTAAAATAAGCAACATAAAATATTGAATATTAAAAAGCGTATTTAATCCAAGCCTGCATGAGCTTCTTTCTTTTGCAGATCACATCAGAACATATTTTGAAAAGTGACGGTGTAGTACCTCTTCGAATACCATCATATAAGCCATTTATTAATTAATAATATTATTATTAATTATTAATTTATTAATTTAATTTATTAAAGTCATACAGTTACCAATATTATTAAAAATACGTGGCACACACTTGGTTAAAATAGCTTGATTAAATTATGAGCAAATGGACATTTTTAGGTATTTTTGTTGCTTGCTGATCATTTATTTTGTGCTAATAATTAACCGTCATTTAAATAATTGCAATGAACAAATCTAATTGTCTGTGGTGCTCATAACACTTGCAATGTAACCTTTTTAGTATTTTTTTGTGCAATTTTATTTTGTGCAAATAATTAAAGGGATAGTTCACCACAAAAATGTACATTTCCTGACCATTTATTTACACTCAAGTGGTTTTAAACCTTTATGGATTTCCTTCTTCTTTTGAACACCAAACAAGAAATTCTGAAGAGTATTGGAAAACACCAGCCAATGAAATCCATAGAAGGGTAAAAAAACATCACGGAAGTCAGGCTGCTTGACAACATTTCTCAGAATCACTTGCTTTGCATTTTAACAGAAGATATATCTTATATCCTCCTGAGACCCGAAGAAAATTTTATTCTTTTTTTTCTGTGATTTCCTACATTCTTTGGGTTAAAAATTTACATTTTGAAGTATTTGAATGCAAAAAATACAGTAAAAAAATACTAATAATAATAATTGTTGTTGTTGTTTTTGTGAAATAGGGCTGTGTGATGTTGAAAAAAACATCTGAAACTGAAATATTTAGTTTTTCTGCGATATATATTGTATAATTTCACAAGATGACTATTTCGAAACAATTCAGAATTTAACATTAACTGGGAGGATTTTGTAGGGGAGTGCATCTGCATAAAATATACACAATTATACAAAAAACTACAAAATAAAACAAATTAAAGCACAGATGAAAACAAAAGAACAAAGATAAAAATTTATTTTTATTTTTTTTTTGCTGGAGTCTAACAGTATTGAGGAACAGAAATTCAATTATCAAATGTAAAAGAACACTGTATGGTCTTCATTGTGTAATTAAACACATATTCTTTGTTAAAGATGCAAGCTTTAGAATTTCTTGTGTCCAAATGGTTTAAATTGGCTTGAAACTGTACATTCACATGCCTTAAAATCGTATCTTAATAAAAATCTTTCACACTATTAGATTCCAGTTAAACATGACTCTACAATTCATATGTTCTGAAATATGATTCCTGGTTAGTTATAATCCCAAAGTTGACACTGCAGATCCTGTGATGAGACAATTACAGATTAACACATTGTAATATTGATAAGGAAATTATATACCGAGCAGCCTTATTGTAAAATAACAAATAAAAACAAATATGCATGTAATAATAACTGCAATCATTTCCCAATTTATTCTGCTTCGTTATTTTAAATGTAGCACAATAAATAAGACACAATTAGACTACTCTACAAATTGAACAACTATTCATTTTCAGCCACTTGGTTAAGCAGATAATGAACGAATCAGGCAGGAGTTGAATGGAGTTCTAAGTCCATGACAAGCTCTCCGACAGGTTTAGCAGGGTTTGCCAAAAACAGTGGATTGAGAGGAGCAGGTAAACAGGTCATGTGAGTGAGCAACTGAAACTTTGACCAGGACCGAGGTGCATCACGATTCAAAAAACAGTGTGAAATGTGGAAACTAGACTGCACTTTCAAAGTCTTTAAAGACAGCATCCCTATCAGGGTTATGTAACACGACATACAGGCAACTTCTCAGTACATAATGTGCCATAAAATCCAGAGATTGTGTTATCTTCTAAAAGGGGTAAAAGGCAAAAAGTGATGAAGAGATGTGCACGTTTGCTGTTATACAACACATCTCCTGAATATGACAGACACCGTAATATGACTGCTGGTTGAGGAATACGTGAGAAACACAAGCAGTGCATTTAAAGGCCTAAGATGTCACTTGGAACCCTGTGCTTGCAATTGCACGCTCTCCAGCTAAGCTTTAATTGTTTGCTCATTGTTGAGTCGAAGCTCATGTTACCAACAGAATTGTTCCAGTGTTTTGTTTAAAGGTGGTCAGATAGAAAGTACTACAGCAGCTCAACGCATCTTTCGTACAATTCGAGACCTTCAGTAATGCATCTTTTGTTAAATAAATTGTTTAGTAGATAAAAGTTTGGCATACACAACAAACAATGTGTATATTTGCTACTAAAAGTGTTGGATATGCTAGTTCATGTATATGCCCATATATACTACACTCCTAAAAATAAAGGTGGGCTACTTTACTGGCATTAAGGGTTCCATGAAGAACCTTAAACATATATTTCCATTGCACAAATGTTTTTTTATGGTGAAAAAGTGTTTCTTAGAGTTTTAGAATGTTTGTCATTCTAAAAAATCTTGTTCTTTTAAGCATTGCTGTCAGCAATATTCTTTGGGACACCAACAAAGTCCACCAATTGAATCAGTGAATCACTACTTCTGCTCCCAGACAATGATATGGAACACTAAAATATGAAAATTGGCGGTGCATTTAAAAAAGTGATGTTCTTTATCTGCATTTTTGCCTTGTTTTTTCAGTTCAAAGTTCTACGGATTCCTAAACCAAGATACATACAGAAAGCAACTCACACGAATATGTTGTTTCTGCAAGTCGACTCAAAAAAATCAATTTTTGACTTTTTTTTGACAGATACTTGTTCGTTTAAAAGCATGCACTAAATTTAGGTCATCATTTCTGTATTTTGCATCTTTGCATTCTGTCTTTAATACTTTTTCCTCTGATTTAAGAATTTTAGGGCCTTAAATTACAGAAGGGTCAATTAAAAGTTTTTAGGTCTCCAGAAACCCTGTATTCTGTATTCAACTATTCAGAAGTGACAGTAAAAGACAAGGTTCCGAAAATATTTATATTTCAAATAAGTTCTTTTGAACTGACACTTTATTAACGTTTCCTAAAACAACATTTACAAAAAAAAAAAAAATACTAAGCTGCATAACTGTTCAAGAATATTGATA
The DNA here is from genome assembly GCF_903798145.1 of Danio aesculapii. Taxonomy (NCBI): domain Eukaryota; kingdom Metazoa; phylum Chordata; class Actinopteri; order Cypriniformes; family Danionidae; genus Danio; species Danio aesculapii. The sequence continues at coordinate 27,342,028 of NC_079447.1, read as the reverse complement.
TAATAACAATAGTCAAATATTTCTTGAACACAACACACTGGAATAATTTCTGAAGGATCATGTGACACTGAAGCCTGTAGTAATGATGTTGAAAATTCAACTTTGTTGTCAAACAAATGTAAATTACATTTAAAAAGTGTATTAAAATATTTAAAACAAATAAGTAATTTTAAACTGTACTATTGTTACTAATTTACTGCTCTTTAATCCAGTAAATGTCAACCAACATTTAAACATCAACTAAGGTTGAAAGTTAAAAAGAAAAAAAAAAAACAATATATGCTTTAGAGTACCATGAAAGATTTAAAGCCCTATATATCTGTAATGACATCAGTAGCAAATAAATGATGTCAGAACTGTATTTTCAATTAAATGGTCCCATTAATAGAGCCCATTACACAGCATATCACATGAGCATCAGTCTAGCCAAAAAACATGCTCAACAGATGCTGCTGGACAGCAGTCAAAACAGATCTGCCCTCATTGTACGCTGCCTTGTTAAGAATAGCACTTCCTCTGTATCTGAGTCAGTCTCAGGAAGTCTTCTGATGAACAGACACAATGAAGCACTAAATTTCCCTCTCTGCACCTGGATTTTGCACACAGCCTAATGACTATTACACACACAAAAATAGAAGTTATAACAGTTCACATCATTAAAATGCACCTGATGTGTGTCTCATTTACACTGCAGAACACTCACAAAAATTAGCCAAGGATTTATTTTAGCAAAATATAGTGAGCATAATTTGTTGGTAAATTTATCACCATTCATATAATCACAATTACAGTCTAAAATACCATGATTAAACTTTACTTAGTTAAGCAAAACAATGGTTCATGTGTGTTTACCATAATTTACTTTGTTTACTTTTACTTTCTTTAGAGAGAGAGAGAGAGAGAGAGAGAGAGAGAGAGAGAGTCATACACAAAATCTTACATGATAATAACCATCTATTTATTTCAGTGTAACATTTCTGCTATCTCTCTCTCTCTCTCTCTCTCTCTCTCTCTCTCTAATAAATTACAATTTACATGAAACATAATCTTTCTACAAAACAAGATAAATTATTTCCACCAATGAACGTGACAACATGTTATATCAGATCAAAATGTCACTTATAGCTCAGACACACTGAAACAATGTGACAGGCTCTACGCTGTAAATAAATATGGCGAGAAAATATACAGAGAAAAAGTTACTTAACATAATGAACCAGAAGAAGCTTTCTTTGTGACAGACTTACATCATGTTTAGACAACTGAAACAGACTATTTTTAAAGCACAGCTGATTTATTGACATGATGCTCACTTACCCAGTAGTCCATTTTGTTTGCCAAGGTTACACTCTGTCTGAAAAAGACGCTATTTCAACTGCTCGGGGGGCAACGAGGAGGACTGCCTGAAAGATCTTTGTTTGGCTTGTTTTGAGAGCGAATTCCCCGTTGCATGACACAACCAGAGACGCAAGCTTATATCAGGAAGTGCCGTGTGAGTGAAAGGAGAAGCTATTTGCTTTCAGACGTGACGCCACGTTCGCTGATTCATACACTGGGTGGGTCCTTCGCAACAGTGAGTAGTCCAGCGCATACGCTATAAGAATCTGCGAAAGACAAATCCTCGTGACGATTTGCAGATTCGCCACGGTTTATGTGATTTTTTTTTATTATAACGAGACTATATTTTACAGTCGCCGCAGAAATGCTTTAGATATAATAATCATCAAATTAATTGTCTATACATCAATGCTGATTATATTATCATCATTTGTATAAATGTATTAATATATTTAGTTACATTTTATTCTCTGTTTTTAAATAATTGTTATCTATAATAAATGTTGCTGTAGTCTTTGGTCCTGTCGTTTCATTATTTTAGGTGATTTGTGTATTTTAATAATTACATTCAAAGGAACAGTTCGCCCAATGGTACATATACCAAAAATGAAAGTTCACTCACCATTTGTTTCCCCCTTAACTTGTTCCAAACCTGTTTGAGAAGATATTGTGAAGAATGTTGACATTCGGTATCTGGGTAGGAATGGAATAGCAAATACATTCTAGAAGTCAGTTACTAGTGTAACTGAAACATTCGTTTTTCAAAATATCTTCTTTGTGTTCAACTGCAGGGGGAAAAGACCAAACAGATTTAAAGAACAAGTGGAGGGTGAGTAGCCTAAATGATGACAGAATGAATCTGAACAGATTTATTTTCATATCTGGCAAAGAGAAAAGAAAGCATATAAAACTGTTTTATGTTCAGTTCATTAAAAAATAATCATATGCAGTTTATAATAGGGTACATGATCTATTAAATTGGCTTGAATTGGTGTTAAGCTTGAGCTGCTTGTGCAATATGTTTATATGCAATATTTCTCACGGTCACTTGATGGCGCTGTCCATATTGTTAAAGAACAGACGAAGAGTATTTTGATTATTTGCCTCTGCAATATATCGCTCATTTTTCTGTTTACAGAATGTTTATAGAATCCTAAATGTAAAAAAAAAAAACTGGTGGCCTTAAATTTTTAAGCTAAATCAAATTAACTTGATGAGTCCATCGAACTTATGTTAAACTGGCTTAAAACAGCTTGCGTAACTTATGCAATTAAGTTAAAACATGATTAACTTAGTTTTGCTACAATGGCCTAAAACACATGCTGTCCGGACTAATTCATCATATAATTTTTACAGAGTATAGAACCTATAGATTTTTTTTCTTCTATAGATTTTTTTTTCATGCATATCAAGTGACCATTTAAGGTTTAATTTTGTAAAAAATACTTTGTTGGTATAGGCTAGTAATATGTTGAGAATGTTTATGTTAAATGCTCAGTTGTGTGCGTGTGACTGTGTTTTTTTTAAACTATTTGGGTAAAATGTAAATTAAATAAACTAATAAATTAAGCTGCAATAAAATAAATTACACTGAATTAGGAAAAATTTAATTAAATAGAAAAATAGAAAAATATTTTAATTGCAATTTACAAAATGTGGTTTTGTAAATATTTTAAACTTGTAAATGTAGTAGCCTAGCCTAAATGTCATTGCCAAGTTTGTTCTGTTGGCAGAACGTGCACGCTCTTAAAAATTTAACAACATAATATTTTGCATGGTGTTGCATAATTATACATCCCACCAAGCATCTTTTCCACGTCTTTTTGTCGTCCATTTACTTCTATTTATTTGTATTACGAATTTTTGTGATTCTTTTGAATGACTTAAACACCCAGGACAAACAAACAGACACTGCATTAAATTAAAACATATTTATTTAAAGAACAAACAATCAAAACAAAAATATATTTTGTTTGGAACCTTTAAAAATGTCAACAAAAGTCACTCTGTTAAACTGAGAGTTGCATTTTCAGAGTAATAATAATGAATATTAAGTGACGAGTAGCCTAATGATTTAATTTATATAATGTCATTGTTGAATTTATCTTTGATCAAATACCGTTTTATCGTTTTCATTATTATTATTATTATTATTATTATTATTATTATTATTATTATTATGATTATTATTATTATTATTATCATTATTATAATTTTAATAACCTAAATATTTTTTTATTGTCTCAACTTAACATTCGTAAATCCGTTATATTGTCTTTTTCCTAGTTTATTGTCATTATTAATTGTGTCCTTGTTAACAAATTGACTAATCGAATAATGTTACTTATGGTTGAAATATCAATACCAACAAACCTAAGTTTAAGACTTAGTCAAGAACAACAGCAAAAGTTTAAGATTTAGTCAACAACAACAACAACAACAACAAAAATATAGGCTATGAGAAACGCATTTGAGAAGTATCGAAAATAACGTTTTATGAAATCAACTCTGGAAAATTTAGAGTGACCAAAGCGAAAAAACAAACAAAAACAAAAAACAAAAACACATAGCCCACATTTAGATATAAAACCTAAGCCTGTAAGATATTTTAATGGAAACGGTCAAGGTGTACATGAGCTTAACAACGACCGGAATACATAATAGCCTTCATATAACTGTACATTATACAAGAAAAAAATAACACAAACATTTTTATGTAATTTTGGTTTCTAAAAAAAAATATTTTGAGTTTATATATGAGTTATATATGAAAGCGCCTACTTTCCTTATTGGCATCCAAAATAGCGTCCCTCTCAAATCTGGCAAGTTAAAGAAATAGAAAGATAAAATGTGCGATTCAGGTCTGTGTGCGCCACTGAATGTGGGCACTATGTGGAGAAAAGCTGCAGTTGAACCGACGCATTCACTGCAGCACCAAAGCTTAATTATTGAGGGTGACCCCCGATTGCTCAAACCAAATAGAGTTTTAGCAAGAAGCTCTTGGCTATTCAATTATAATTGGTGTATTCGGTCATAACAAGCATATGCGTTTTAGCACAATGGGTGGACTCTAAAAGGAACCTCAACAGCACATTAAAACTGCATTACTTCTTCCAAGAAGTGTACTCAAGATCTTTCTGGTCTCGATGCGCACACCGTTCCAAAAGCGCACACGTCTCCAAAGGTGCACGTTTTTCCACACAAAAGAGTTGACATTGTTTGAGTTTTAACAAGAGGTGTACATATGGCATCCGGGTTGTAATTAAATGTTTTTAAGTTGTTGTTTTTGTCTTCTCGGTGAAGTTTCCTTTTCTTCTTTCTGTGCGTCTGAACAAGAGAGAAGAATTAAATAGCTTTTCTGCCAGTTTGGAACAAATGGATGGCAAAAAGCTGGTCAGCGAGTTTTCGTCCTTGATTGCCTTCTTCAGATGCCCTTCAAACAAAGGCCGAGGATGAAAATAAAGCCCCACCTGGTACTTCTGTTTGCTAAAATAATAAGAAATAGATTTCGTTTCATAAATAATTGCAACAGATTGTAAAGTGCAGCAGTTGAAGAAGTATATACCAAGCGAGCGAGGCCAGGTATCACCTGCTCTTCAGAAAGGGACATTTTATTGTTAAATCATGTTCTTTGCGATATCTATCATTTCCACAGCAGCAGGTCGCCCATGTTTGCCCATACTTTGCATAACAAGCAAGATATTACTCTCAACTGATAAAAATCGGGGGACAAATCCGACAGTCCCCAAACCCACACCTGTCCAGCGATATCCCGTTGTGGATCTGGCATCAAAAGATATTTGTGAAGCGGCGAGATTTGGTTTACTTTGGATTATTTCGAGCCCTTTATAACAGCACGACAACATCCACTATCTGCTTGCTTTATTTGTCCATTTTATTGAAAGCATATGGTTATCAGATGTGCTGCAAAATACATATTTAGTTAGACCGGCGACGAGTGCCTTTGTGGACACTTGGGGACCACTGTAAATATTTTGCGTCCATAACAAGGCTCCTGCTCTCTCCAATAAATGAACATTTATCAGGACGTGACACCAAGTGTCAGCTCGTGCTATCCGAGCGAGCTGCAAGTCTTTTGTTTGCAATCGTGGCCATTTTTTACGACGCGCACTTGATGTTGTTAATAACAGACTCCATTTGGAGATATCAGTGCGCACGCACTTTATATTCTATACAAACGCTTTTCTGTATTATATTATTTGTTTGCATTGTACAAAGAAAGTGCTACTGCACATATACTAAAGTTTTTTAGCATATTCTATTCGATTAAACCTTGTTTTCAGGGGTTTTTGTTAAAGTAAACCACAATTTACGCACGAGAAATTCGTCACAAGGCGCACACGGGCGACAATACAAACATTGTTCTTCAATAATTATTTCAGTTTTGCATCTTGCTAAATTATAAAGAAAAGTGTCCACCAGCAATGCTTATTTATAATATCTAAAGGATTACTGTGTTAAAGCAGATTTACCAAGCCACAATATGAGTAATTATAGACATCCCTGCTTAATATCCATTGACAACATAATAAATAAAACATAATTTTCATGTAATTATAACATTCATTGCACAAAATCTTATATACAATACTGTTTCACCAGATCAATGTACTTATAAATATAGAAAACTTAACTTGACAGTTTAATCTCTGCCTTAAAACCCATTTGAGAAAGCCGAAGGTGCATTTGGAGAGTCTCAGCTCTGATTGGCCACTTGACTTCATTTGTTTGTCAGAGAGCGCAGACACGAGAAAGGGACATAACTGACGAATGGACGCATCACCCTCTTTTGTCCCGTTCGTTTATATATTAAGGGAATGAATAACAGACTGCATGTTGCTCGCTTGTGGACACGAAGAATTGACCAAAACATACCCAGTATCTTGGTTTTACCGAGCGAGCTTGCAAGAGGTAAGCATTTAAATATGAAAACATTTCTTATATGTTTATCTGAAATATTGGACTGAGAATGTCTCGTTTTGTTTTTCAGTACAGAATGACTCCAAGACCCTCATGCGATTTGGTAGGAAGGAACGGGACCTTTAAATCTAACTGGGGTTCAGCCTCAGAACCCAAATCTGGCTCCACAGACATTACCAAAAGTCAGCGAATGAAATACAACAGTGAAGCTGAGCTTGCCTCTAAAGAATGGTCATTTACCTTTAGAGAAGACAAAACAAACAATAGAAGACTGAAGAAACACGTGTCAACAAGCAGACAGCGTGGAAATCGCAGAGTGAAGGCAAACGACAGAGAAAGGCACCGCATGCATAATCTGAACTCGGCTCTGGATAATCTGAGAAGCGTCTTGCCAACTTTTCCTGATGACGCAAAACTGACCAAAATCGAGACTTTGAGATTCGCGCACAATTACATTTGGGCGTTGTCAGAAACTTTGAGAATTGCAGATCACGTTCGACAGAGGTCAATACACGCCCGGGATCAGGAGAACCTTGCGGTGCCAAGTGCGTGTTTGGATGTGCGCCACAGCGCGTCGAGCGCATGCGCCTCCAAATGGCACTCCACAAACTCATCATCAAATTGGCAGGAAACACAAGGCTTTTACACTGATTTGTTACTAGAGGAATTTAACGGGAATTTTCAGGACAATCTTACTTTTTGAATTTCTGGAGAAAGTCTAACTTGTGAGTAGCAAAAGCCAATCTGGGTAGCTGGGTAAAGCTGATCCTTGCTGTTTCAAAGCAAGTGTAAAAATAAAATGTATTGTTTATTATTTAAAAAATCATAATGATTAAATTATTTTTATTATTTAAATAACTCGTTGCTTTGTATAAACCTGTATTTTTATGCAATGGAACTCTAGATTAATTTCTTTTATTTTCCTAGCTCATGACGACTCAAAATGTGTCTTATCGTATGACATAATAGGCATTTTAAATGTTGTAAATATTGTGTATGTTTTTTATTCTTACTTTTTTAAATACAAGGAAATCAATAAAAATATTTTTACAATCTCGTTTCATTGCGTTTTTACTTACCGCTTTCTGCGCATGCGCTGTACTTCAGTTGCGCTTTCCAACGCAGCACAAAAATGAAACTTAGTTAAAATATGCTGCAACAACCCACAAGTGTCAGCTATTTCCTTTGGGTAAAAAAGACATTTGGATAACAGCAGGTCTTGTTAGTAGCCTATGAATACGCATGTATTTCCATACGTCCTTTCCATCAACTCGTTAATACTTGTAATATAGTAAATGTTAGGCACATTGAGATTTTTAACAGCTGCAGAAATAAACTGATGAACTAGGTGTCCATACTTGACCTGAGGCCTGTTTCAGAGGTTTAACCTACTCGGAGTTTAAATATAAACTCGCAGTAGACTTATCGGGAGATTAAAAACTCATTCGGTTTCAGAATAGCTGATCTGAGTTAGGTCAGTCAACTTTGAATAGACCAACTCAGAGTTAAGCGCGCACACCGCGACTATAAAAAGGCATTATCAATGGAACGCAGATATAACGAGTCACCATGGCAACATCCGAAAAACGAGAAGTGCTCATGCAAAGTTATAGCAAATGAGCACTCACTTAAAACAGTTGGGTTAATAATAACCCAGCAGGTAACCCATAGATGAGTCAATTTGGCACCGACCTTCTGTTGGGTTATTTTAACCCAATGCAGTGGGTTGATAAGGTTAACCCAACAATTTGGGTTATAAAAATATCTAATTTGTTGGGTTATTTTGCCAAAAAGTGGCTTAACCACGATATAATAATAAATTATTATTATTTATATTTTTATTATAATTATTATAGTAGTCATCTTTATATGTAAATAAAAAAATACACAGCTTTCATTACATTGGCAAAGCTTTATGTAAATCCATGAGTGGCACTCCTTTCACAATAACAAACGCCTGAGAGCAGTCTAGTTCATCCCCAAGCAGCAGGACAAGAGGATTCTGTCTCTGTTGCTCCTCCTCCTCTAAGTACTGAACAAAATACAAGTATACACACATGAATTAAATAATGTCCAAAATTTGTTGTCATAAATAATGCACCTAGAAGTCGCAAATAAACAAATTCTTGTTTTGCCTCCTGGTATGAGGGCCGAACCATCTTGCTGCACAATCTGTATGGCAGTAGAGAAAGGCTAGCTGGCTGAGTTGTTAAAGCACCATCTCCAAAGCGGAAACTCCAAGGCTGTCTTTATATCAAGCAGAAAATACACAATAATTAAACTCAAAACAAGCCCCTTATATCAAAAGTGAAATGCTACAAATTGGGATTAAAACAGAGCTGTTATGCAGGATTGTCTCACCAGATGAAATGTTTGCTTGAACTAGTATACCCCAGGCTCTCTTCTCTTTTTTGCAATACGAGAGGATCCACAGTGATGCATCTCCCTAAACTTCAAACAGTTTATCTTTGGTGTGTGGGTAAAAAAATACCTGTCCTGAGCAATCTAAAAATAAATAAAGAAAAACAGCACTTAAATCCATGTCATAAAAACAGTCCACTGGATTTATTAAAGGAATATTTTACACAAAAATGGAAATTCTGTCATCAGTAATTCACCCTCCCCTTGTTCTAAACCTCTCCTCAGATGAACACAAAACATGATATTTTGAACAATATAGGTAACTAAACCAATTCTTGGTCCACAGTGAAATTCCAGAGTATTTGTTTCTACTGTTGAAGTCAGTGGGGACTATTAAGTTGTTGATTTGCTTTGTCCTTTAAAAGTTATCATTTGTGGTCAGCAGAAATTAATAAATAAAAATCAATCAACAACTTGAGGGTGAGTAAATGATGAATACACCCAAAAATCAGGGAAACGGCCTTACACTACGGCCAATGTAGTTTATTAAATTTACCTATACTGCATGCGTTTGGACTGTGAGGGACATGCAAACTTCACACAGCAATGTTAACTGACCCAGCTCCAGGACATGATGGATTCGCCTCTGCTGTTGAATGAGTGTATGGGTGTTTCACCGATTTTTGGGTGTATTCATAATTTACTCACCCTCAAGTTGTTGATTTATTTTTTCTGCTGACCACAAATGATAACTTAAAAGACAAAGCAAATCAAAAACTTGATCGTCTCCACTGATTTCAACAGAGGAAAAAAAGGCTATGGAATTTCACACCAAGAATGGTTTAATTACCTACTCCTCCATATGCCAAATGATGTTCGCTCCAACCTTAAAACAGAAATTTTACATTTGCACATGTATGCCGGACCAAATAACAACAAAAATCATCTACTTACCCAGTTTAGCAATGGAGAAAAGATAACTGGAAGGCTGCAAGTGGTCATCTCCAGGGGTACCTTAAACAGATAAAGAGAAAAAAAAACTATGAAAATGTGCACTTTTAGCTGCAGGATTAGTCTTTTATGAGAGTTGTTAAGGTGCATCACATTTCCAAATTTGGTGGGCAAAAAAGGTCCATTTTACATGGTCAATTGTGCACCGATGTTCATCAGTGTGCTTAATTCTCATGCTCAGAAACTTGCAAAAGAGTCAAACTCCTGATCACAGATTTCTACTGAAATAACTGGAACCTGTCAGTAAATTGTCATAACGCAATAATTAATATAAATAGGTTAATGTCTGTAATATCTCAATTTATTTGGTTAAATGTTCCAGGAGTGGAGTTCTGAAATTTCTGAACTGTGCTTAGACTCTATATCAGTCATCTGTACTTACCTGTGGCCTCATGCCTGATACAGAGTCTAATACTTAATTCGCACTCAAATAAGGCACAGAAACACTTTTGAAAGAGACATTTGTGTCTGTACACACTACCGGTGCTGTTCAGAGAAGTATAAATGCATTTACAGAAAAATTACAAATGTATAATTTGATTTTAAGACATATGGTGACGTAAAGACACCTTTACAGTATATGATACTGCTTAAGAATGTGTATCTGTGCATTTTTACATCATGTAAATATTACAAAATACAGAGCTGTTGTTTTCTCACCTTTCTCAACAAGATTATCAAGGAGGATTAAAGCTTGCTCTGTCCAGCGCAACCTACAATGAACAAACAAACAAAAAATAAAATAAACCACAAATGAACATGAGCTGACAGACAACATTTATCAGTTGAGTGGTCACAGCATCACTAAAATCTCACCTGAATTGAAAACTGGGCAACAGGCAAGGATAATGTATGTTTAAGGGCTTTGTATTATTGTTTATTAGCATATATTACTACTATTATTATACAAAGCTAGCAGATGTTACAATTCTTATATATATAATTTTAGGCTTATGTTTAATTGTTGTATGACATATATAACCGATTAAACATTTATATTAGCATCTAACATTATTATATTACTAACATACAGGTTAGTATAAGATGTAGGGAAAATGCAATTTTCCGGGCCTTCAATATAGTACACACAAACAGTAATAATAACATTTAACTTTCAATAGTTAATAATCAAGTACCTTAAAATGGATATTGAATCCTCTTCTGATAAAAGATGATGTAGCAAGCTTCTGCTCTGCTCGTCCAGGATAACTTTCTCACGTTGCGATCCATTCAGCGCCCTCTAGTGGCGAATAATAACCAATATTAATATAATGCTCGGATTCTCTACTTCTTGTGAAAACTAGCAACTTCCTGAACAAAATGTAGCACATATATATGTCTATATTAGTATTTAGTTGTTACAATATAGTTTCCTAGCGTAAGGACAGTGTTTTTTAAGACAAAATAACATACCTTCAACAAGACTGGACGTGTCTCTTGATGTCTCTGCTGGGTCCTAAAGACGAGAATGACGGCGGAATATCTCAAATACGTGTATCATTTCCTCCAAAACAACTGTAGAGATGAACACGGATGTAGAGAAAGCGTTTTTATCCGCATGTAGATCGGAAGCGCGCACGCTTGACGAGAAATACTGCTTTGTTTTTAAGACCGACAGAAACTCAAGAGTTTAAAGAATAACCTGCTCATGACCAGGTTAGGTTCACAAAGTAAGTTACCACGGTCACTGACTCTGAGTTAAAGTTACCTCTCTTTCAGAAACAGGCTTGACTTACTTACCCTGCTTTCTCGAATTTGAAACGGAAAACCCAGAGTTTCTCTCATTTAAGGGTTAACATACTCCGAGTTTTCATTTAACCTCCTTTCTGAAACGGGGCCCTGATATCTACAAAACAACACTTATTTAAGTTTCAATTAAAACAAATTAGAAGTTATGCAAAATACATTTAAATACTAAATTATTAATTTAATTAAACACTTATGCAGAAAAAACTTTTATTGGAAAGCCAGCATTATTAAAAAACAAACATATCTTGTTTTAAAAATCTTTAAAAAAAAATTAACCAGTATGAAATTGACCAATGGATATGAAACATTTTATTTTTTTTATAGCAAAAACAAATTCATTCTTTTTTTTTAAAAAAAATTCCAAAAGACAAAACATACATTGAATAGTTTTACATATCAATGTGCGTGATGAATATGACCATGATTCCATACATTTCAATAATCGATTCATAAAAAAACTTTTATGACAAATTGAAAATGCAATAAGCAGTCTTAAGATACCCAAGCACCGTTAATTGAGCCTTTTATGCGATACATGAATGGAATGATTAAGAAAATGGAATGTATGACAATGACAGCACTTTATCTGGACAGACTCTGTATTCACATTTCCTGATTATTGTTGCCAGTCCTTTTAAATCCATGCACTACCCATTCTTGCTGGCAACAAAGCAGCCTCACTGGAAAACTATCCAAATAAAGTGTTACATATTTCCGAAGGAATTTCCCACATAAGGGAATGTGCAGTTTTAAAGCAGCACATGGGAAATCCTTTATTTTGGAAAAACTGTGACAACATCATAACCCTCTGGAGGAGTGATGCGTTCACGTGCGTGCTTCTCGCAGTAAATCTGGTCCTCGACAAAAAAATGTCCTTTTTGCTTCAGATTGATCCCGCAGTCCGTGCAGACGTAGCATTCCGGGTGACGAAACTTATCTCGAAGTTTGACAATCATTCCTCTTCATAAACAGATAAAGAGAGAAGAAAATGTATCATCTTTAGGAAACACATAGATTTATAGTGAAATTATAAACAGAGCTCTTAAAGAGATAGTTCACCCAAAAAATTAAATAACCTCATCAGTTATTTTCCCTTAAGTATTTTTTATTTTAGAGTTTCTTTCTTCTGTTGAACTACAACAACAAAAAGATATTTTGAAGAATGCTGGTTGATGGGACCAATCGACTTCCACCTCCATTCCATACAAATGACTAGTGGGTGCCACATACCAGCATTTTTCAAAATATCTTCTTTTGTCTTCAACAGAAGAAACAAGTTCAAACAGGTTTTGAACAAGTGAATCAGGTGTAAATGATAGCAGAATATTCCAGGGGCGTAGATTTAGGGTGGACAGAGGGGACGCGTCCCCCCCAATATCCGGCAACTAATAAATGTCCCCACCAATAATTTAACTAACTTAAAAATAATAATAATAATAATAATAATAATAAAAGTTGCGCTGTCAATATTAAACTAGACATGCAGAAAGGGTTAAATCACGTTCCCTCCTTGGGTTGCACCCCCCCATCCCAAAAACATATGATCATTGTGATTGGCTGTGCCTTTCCCTGCTGTCACGTGAGAGGCTGTAGCTGCTTAAGATACAAACAGCGAGCGCCAAAATAATGTAGGTGAATTTCCAGTGAAAGAATAAGGTGTGTGACACATGCAAGTGAGAATGGCGGCAACAAAAAAAGGTGGACATAAGGAGCTTTTTTCAATGAAAAGTGTAGGTCACATAAACCTAAGTTCGCTACTGAATGAGTCCATCATGATAATGCCGTTATTCCTCACGTTTTTCCCACTTAAACGCAGTCTATCGTTATAGCAGACTGATGTAGTCTGTCTGTGCATAACATGCCCTGAAAGCTAATTGCAGAATAAACAGATACACGTAAAAGTATATGATCCCTGCCAGTTCTCCTAATCTCTCAGAGTAGCATGTGCAATATTAAAGAGTTCGTCTGTAAAACTACAGCCTGTGCTCCATCCTTTATCAACACTGCTATATGAGACATGTTTCATTTGCATATATATATATATATATATATATATATATATATATATATATATATATATATATATATATATATATATATATATATATATATATATATATATATATATATATATATATATATATATATATATATATATATATATATATATATATATATATATATATATATATATATATATTCACCCGTCCCCACCAATGTCACGTGCAAACGCCCTTGGAAAATTCATTTTTAGGTGAACTAACGCTTTAAATCTTCCACTAGATGGCGATACTGGTTTAACTCCACACATTCACGTGAACCTACAAACGCATGCTATTCTTCAGCTTCTTTAAATCTTCTCCAACAAATTATATATCAAAAAAAATAAATAAATAATAAAAAAAAATTTATATTTATATATATATATATATATATATATATATATATATATATATATATATATATATATATATATATATATATATATATATATATATATATATATATATAGATATATAGATAGATAAATAAATTTAAATTTATTTTGATTTATAAATAAATAAATATCAAAAGTATATCAAAAGTATATCAAAAGTGAAACTTACACAATCCCTGATCCACATTTGTCACAAAGAGAGAGCTTTTCAGGATTCCCAACGGAAGCTCCAATTTTTGTGGTAGGAGCCTTGACGCTTCTGAAGCCCGAGGGTTTCTCTGAATCACCTGAAATAAGAGAAGCAGCTTTTTATTTAGCAGATTTTCTGGAAAATAAGCAGCCCTAGACTGTAAATTGCATCAAATTGTAATGTTGATTTTGTTATACAGACAAAAAAACAATCTCAAATTATGGGGGATTTTAAACAAATTATATTGAATTTTACATTTTAAATGTGTTTTGTGCTGGTACCTTGGCTAGTTTAGGCTTGTCATAGATGAAAATATGTCACTAACATTTAAGAACATCAAGATGTAATGGCAAGTCTTAATACCCGATTAATTGAATCGTCAATTCACATGATTCATTCAAAATGGCTGACCATCTTCACAAAAGGATCATGAATTGTTTAAAAAATGAAAATTCACAAATAAAATGTTTCATCATTACTCTGAGCCACAAATGTTCTGCTATGGCTCTTTGGAGCTACAGTAGTGTTTTTGGTTAAAATTGAAAAAAGACGCTACTGGACCACCAAAAATAAAATTCCATCAAAATTAACTTTGTTAGCTGAAGTGAAGTTCAACATCCATTTGGAGCTGCGTTCATTATTCACATTCTTGATTGTGTAATATTATTCAACAGTATTGTATCTTATAAAAAATAGACACAAATAAATGTAGATTTTTTGTTATTTGTTAGCTTATACGTTTTTGAGGAGGGGCTTTTTAAAAAATACAGCAATATTTTAAAAACTTTTTATTTTTAACTTTAAAAAGAATATGCATGATATATTAGCAACCATGAAGCTGAAATTCATTAAAGGAATAATATGAAAAGCAAAAATTATTTAAAAGTGATTCAGATTATATAGTTTTTAAGTGTCATTATGATCATAGCTGTGAATCTTGTGTGAACCCTGGTATTCTTTGAATGTTTAAAATTCTTACAGTACACTACCGGACAAAAGTCTTGTCGTCGATCCCAGTTGTAAGAGCAACAACTAATAACTTGACTTCTAGTTGATCATTTGGAAAAGCTGCAGAAATATTTTTTCTGATGAATCATCCATTGATCTGCATCCCAATCATCACAAATACGGCAGAAGAACCCGCATGGACCCAAGATTCTCACAGAAATCAGACAAGTTTGTTGAAGGAAAAAATCATAGTTTGGGGTTACATTCAGTATGAGTGCGTGCGAGAGATCTGCAGAGTGGACGGCAACATCAACAGCCTGAGGCCCATTACATTACAAACCACAGGAGAGGGCAAATTCTTCAGCAGGATAGCGCTCCTTCTCATACTTCAGCCTACACATCAAAATTCCTGAAAGCAAAGAAGGTCAAGGTGCTCTAGTATTGGCCAGCCCAGTCACCAGACATGAGCATTATTGAGCATGTCTGGGGTAAGATGGAGGAGGCATTGAAGTTGAATCCAAAGAATCTTGATGAACTCTGGGAGTCCTGCAAGAACGCTTTCTTTGCCATTCCAGATGACTTTTTTAATAAAGTTATTTAAGTCACTGCAAAGATTTATGGATGCAGTCCTCCAAGCTCATGGGAGTCATACACAATATTATTATTTTTCCACTGCACCATGACTTTATATTCTATACTCTACATTATTTCTGTTAAGTGACAAGACTTTTGTCTAAGCAAAGTCAGACCTTACTCTTCTAATTAATTAATTAAAAATGATCATATTTTATTTTGGTAAAATAAGCATATCTAAAGGCCTTTGCCTTTCATATGAGCCCCAAGCTTAAGTTATTATTTGATGTTCCTAAAACTTGAATAGGCGACAAGACTTTTGTCAGGTAGTGTAAACAGTCTTTACAGTATATCCAGGAAATTTTGATAATGCTAAAGCATTTCATTCATAAGTCCAATCATCTGTTTTACAGCTGAAGAAATTGTTGATTGCAATGACCAGAATTACAGACGCCCATTTTGTCAACAGAAACTAAGGCCCGTTGACCTACATGTATTTCAGACACAATCCAGTTGGCTATACAAGGCGTGTGTGTTTTTGTGTCACATTTTACCAGTTTCAAGGATCTCCTGCAAAACTTTAAAAGAGGCCGACTGGCGAGGAGGTTCATTGGATTCCTGATTCTCCTGCAGCATTTTGTACACCTCTGAATCTGAAGCTAAAGCAGGTTTTGTGTGGCCTGGTTTACTGGGATCTGAGCTGAAAGACAGGCAAAAGGTCACAGCGATGACAGTCACAAGACAAACACTGTTATCTCAGAAGCATTATATTATTCAACACAGTTCCTGCTGAACAGTTTAAACCCTGACAGCCATAAATTCAAATAACTATACCAATACAGAACAGAACTGGAGAAACAAGTGGTTAAAAGAAGGAGATAATACTGTTTATAATGGTAGTCCAAAACACAGACTACATTAATAGAAACTTTATATTCATGTTGTTGTTTCTTTTTTTAAATAAACAATACCACATTTTTCCTTTAATATTGAGCATACAGTATGCGAGTTATAGATATAATATACGGTGATGTTCAATAAATGTTGGGTCAATAAAAAAAAGTCAGAAAGAAATGAAGTTATTGAGTAAAAATACACTAAATTGATCAAATGAGAAAATAACAACATTTAAATAGTAAAAAAGTTAATTAAATCAATTTACTAGATTACCAAATTTGCATATTTTAATTATTTCTGAAAGATCATGTGACACTGAAGACTGAACACATTTCATTTGAACACACTCTCACACTGCAAGTTTCTTCTGTATGTTTTTTTTTCTTCTGCTTGCTAGTTGGACCACATAATCTTTTGTCAAGTATGCCAGTGAGGTGTGAATGATGCTTACTTCCTGCTAGCTTCACTGGAGGCTGCAGTCGTCTGGACTTCATCCACTGCGCTGTTGAAGTTCTTGATGTTTTCAGAGGAGTACAGGCCAGCCGGGTTGTTGTACTGGTTGGTGACGACTCTTGGACTGGCAGAATTGAATGGCATAGCACTCCTGTTATGAGCTGAGCCTATATGCTTCTCCTCCTACAGAACAAAAGAGCAAGTCTATTAGACAACAAGCCTCAAAAAGAACACCAAAGTGCAGTTTTAAAAGCATAATTTACTTAAAATAAGAAATTGACCAAATTATGACTTTATTTCTCGGCAAAAAATAGTGTTTTGACAAAAAAAATGTTTTGAGAGTTCACAGCATTGACTGTGTGAAGTCAATTCAAGTTATGGAATCATAAAATATTCATGTGCTTGACATTCATTATTTTGATCACCAGCCATTGTGGTTGTAGTTTTTCAACATTACTAGCCAGTCAGTTTTCACTAGCCACAATGTTGTTGTTGGGAAAATATACTTTTATATGCATAAATTTGACTTTGGCATTTACAATTACTTGATTTAGACTTTGTGTTATGTCCACATGGCTCCTCATTCATTTCACTTTTTGTGTGTTGCGTAGGACCTTGCTTAATGTGCATGAGCAAATGGGTTGTGGTTTCATGGTGTTGCACTGCAATAAGTTCTTATTTCACATGACTTTTCAGAGCTCAAAGCTAACGCTATTCACCTAAATTCCCCCAGTTCCACTCAATTTGGCTCCAAAGCGTTCATCTTCGAATGCAGAGAAAACAAAAAAAAAAAAAAAAAGTAATCCAGCAGACGAAATTTTGTTGTGCTCGCACAAAGCGGACCTCTGCCAACACCGCAATGACGTAACATTCGCCACGTGCACTCAATCGAACTAGCGTACACATTGAGTATAACGCATCCACATCAGGGCTCGCAAGACTGCTAGCATGACATCCCAGGGCTATTATGTTTGCCAGTCAGGCTACCAAAAATGTATTCAACCTGCCCGTTGAGCTATCGTAATGAGAGAAAAAAATGTAGCCTATTTCAATGCTTTTGCACACACAAATTAGGTTCCCAGCACGCATTTTTTGTTTTTAAAAGAAGTCTAATAGACGTCTAAACATAGTCTTCTTGGCTAAAACAAGGCTAAATTTGGGATGTCAGTGAAAATCTAATTGACGTCTAAGAATAGGCCAAAACTAGACTAGTCATCAAATAAACAAATCAATGACTACACATATAAAATCTGTCTAATCGGTCTATTTGAGTACTAGTCTAGTTTTGGGTTATTCTTAGATGTCTATTAGATTTTTCACTGACAGCCCAAGTTTAGCTTTGTTTTAACCAAGCTGTCTACATTTAGATGTCTATTAAACACAAAATTATTTGCTGGGTAGTTATGTTACATTTAATTTTCATGCATCAAAGAACCACCATCATAGATGTTTGAGTTTGCGTTTGTGCTATAACTGGTGTTGTCAAAAGAATCGGCACTTCGGTACCAAAATCAAAAATAAATAAATAAATAAATAAATAAATAAAAGGTAGGGCTACCAGGTTTTCAAATGATTTTTAGGGACAATTAAAAAATATGTAAAACAATTTTATAAAACTGCGACACAGTTAAGGGTGATTTTCATGAACAGATAAAAGACGGAAAATTACATCATAATATTTGTCCGCCAGTGACCTACTCACACCTGCAGTTCTCCATGATGGATGTCCAGTGTTCTCCAGCACCTAGACTGAAGCTATGCACTGGAAGTTTGGCCAGAGGAGAAATAGTCGTGTTTATTTCCTTCACTTTCATCAATTGGTGAAGTTTTGTACCTCGCCACATCGCCACTGGATTGCTAGGTTGGTTTGTGACCTGCAGAGCTGCGCATTGATGGATTTGCTCTTCAGTGTTTGGACTTTCTGCAGTGATATTTAAACCATACAGAACTGACCTAAACTGAACTTAACCTCTGAAAACTGGACTGACACAGTTTCAATTTACTAGAACTTCTATGTTAAGGTTCTTTGACACAATATACATTGTAAAAGCACTATAAAAATAAACATGAACTGAATTTAACTATTGCACACCAACACACATGGGTGTAAATGATTATAGAATTTCAATTTTACGTGTACCATCTCTTTAAAAAACAAAACCCAAGACATAAGATCATTTCAGAAGAAATCCAGTAATACATAACTATTCAGAAATGGAAAAAACTATTAATCATGACTTTTAAACTGTAGATATTTAACCAGTTGACGTGAAAACTGGCCATTAAACAGCAGGAAGAAAAAAAACAGACATGGAAAAAGCTTTGCCACACTAATGACCAAGCTTTTAATGACGCTGTGAAACTTTCCTAGGTTAACAACATACTTAGCAGTTGTTTCTTATTATGCTTCTCTCTCTCTCTCTGCTTGAATCAGGAAACATTTATAACACCCAAACCATGTAGTCAAACCCCACACACTTCCTATGATCATTCACATTCTGACCTTAAATTTCCAACTTAGCCCGCAGGATGCGAGTCTTGCGTCATGGCTCTGGCTGATAAACTCACTGGTCTCCATGGATAAAGCTTGTTGGGACATAAACAATGACTTCACTTTGGCAGTCTATAAGTGCCGTGCCGTGCCTTTATTTGTGTAGCAGCTATGCTTCCGTTATGAACGACAGTCTCAAGCAATATAAAAAAGCTTTAAAGTTCATTAAAATGATCAGGGGGCCACTGAAAAGTCCCTCGGCTCTCAGTTAAGCAGATCTGAAACACACCTGTGTGTTGGTTTTCGCCAGATTCATCTTGTATGGATTCGTCTTTCCGTCCTCAGTAACTAGGGGAGACCACATTTTTGACTCCGATCTAGCAAAAGAGCAAAAACTATTTTACAGAGAATAAACAATTGGTCAAGTATAAATGTTAAAATGGGGCTTGAATGCAAGGAAGGCACATTGACTAAGGATCGCTGCAAGAGTTTTGGGGTAAGTTTATGAAATTGTATTGATCTTGTATTGTGCAAGATTACAAGGCATAAAACATGTCATGTATTGAACATTTCTGTTGTGAAATATGCCTTAAAAATTGTTAGCATGACATTGTTATCAAGCTGAGTGACACAGATGAGGATATGTTGAAATTGTGAGGCTGACTTGTAACAGGACTCAACATCTAAAATATAAACCTAAAAGAATTCTAAGCTTTATTATACAGTCAACTAAACCCTAAACTGTAACATGAAAGTTTTACTTATTAGCAAAAAACCCCAAAACAATTAATTAATAAACAATAAAATACTTATTTCAGCTGGTTGCAAATAAAATATTTACCATTTTGGTTAGTTTCATCTTAAAACCAAAATACCCAAAACAAAAAAAATAAAATCATAAAAACTGTCAATTTTGTAAACAATTATAAATAAAATGTATTTAAAAACAAGGAAAACGTTATTCAATGATTTTAAAATGACTCGAAGTATACATTGTAGGTATTACAGCAATTTAAAACCTAGTTTCTTTTTTCTTAGATTTAGGGTGTGTGGCATGTTTGCTTACAACTGTTGCACAATTGCTCCGTTAATGAATGAAAATTATGATGTCATTTAATTTAAGGGACATTCTACTAGAAACGTACATTATCTGTCCCTGAAATGCATAAAAAAAAAAACATAAATACAGTGAATGAAAAGTACTTCATCCCAAAAATTTCTAAAATGGACTGATGGTTGATTTCTGTGAGTTGTTTTGTAAAGGAATATGTCGTTCATTTGGTTCTCAGGTTTTTGTTCTTTATTAAAAACACTTTACACTGTACAAACTCTGTCATTGTCTTTGTCCCAATTGAACATACAGCTTTAATACTTTTGTTATGCTAAAAACTGTTATTTAGAAAAAAAATACTTCAGAAATAGCAAGTTGTTATCATTCACATCAATTGATTAAAAACATGAAAATATAAATAAATTCTACAAATAAATACTACAAATATATAATACTAATACATTCACAATTGTCCTTGTATTTTGGTCTGTATTATGACATTTGCATTAGATTTAACATAAAATGCGTGCAAAATCACTTTTAAGGCTATGACTCGAAAGTGACATCATTGAAGATGACAGTGACTAAGGATGCATTCTTCCATTGAATTGTATGATTTTATGCTTGTTTATGTATGATTTTTTTTGAAGATGACAAGCTTAAGTCAGGGCCCCATCACGTTTTTTATAAGTGAAAATGTACCTTTTTTGTAGAATGTCCCTTAATTTAAAAAAAAATTCCCACTGATGCTGTTAATAATTTTGAGCTCGGTTACTTGTCAGTTTTACTATTTCAACATATCCTCATCTGTGTCACTCAGCTAGATAACAATATGTTGGTATTGTTCATCATATAATTCATCTGAATGATGCCATCCAAAATCTGGGATACTCTGGAATCTCTAAAAAGATGGGTCACAGTCAGCTTAAAAACCATTTGAAATATGAATGCAACACCAACCAAATGAATCTAAACAAACTAAAAACAGGACATAATATCACAGGATGTGACCATAAACTGGACTGAACTGCTGCAAAACATGGCGTAAAGGTAAACCATTTTTTTTCTTTCTTTAGGTTCCGTCATTCTGACTTGTGGACCAAATTTTTGTCGGTCTGTTTCTTTTCTGGCGCAGACTAAATATTCTATGAGATTAAAGTTTGGGGTCAGTAGGATTTTTAAATGATTTAAAATAAGCTTCTCCTGCTCACCAAGGCTGCATTTATTCCATCCAAAATACACTAGAAATTGTAAAATTGTGAAATGTTATTGCACTATAAAAAAACAGTTCAAAAGTAGTTTGTTATTGTTAAAGTAGTAGTTATTCCAGTGATTTTAAAGATGAATTTACAGCTTCATTACTCCAGTCTTAAGAGTCACATGTTCCTTCACAAATCACTCTAATATTTATCATTATTATTGATAATAGTAATAAAAGAAAGAATTACTGGAGTAATAATTTCATTTGAAACTACATACAATAAGAAAGCAGTTATTTAACAATTTATTTACATTTAAAAAAATGCCACCTTGATGAACAGAATAATTTTCTTTAAAAAAAAAAAAAAACATGAAAGAAAAAAACAAACTGACCCCAAACCTTTGACCGGTAGTGTATTTATTCTGGCACAAAGCAATGGGAAATAATAAAATCTAAAAGTCAATATTCTAAAATAGTGTCATTGAAATGCTTTAAGAAAATATATTAAAATCTAAGAGGTCTTCAACACAGGGGTCAGTTCAGAAATGATCTCCTAAAGACTTATATGGATGCTCCATGCTCAGAGATAATACATATTTGAAAATTGACAGTTCTGATACAACATGTTTCCATGTTGCTGTGGAATACCCCACCTGTCAATGGAAAGCGCCATTTCATCCCCACAGGCTTTGATTTTATTCTGTGCCTCCAGATGGGTCATGCCATCAGTTGACTCTCCATCTATGGCCAGGATCATGTCCCCCATGCAGAGGTCAGCCTGAGCTGCTTTACTTCCTGGGGTTACCTGGAAAAGTCAAATATGGTCAGCATCATCATCACTTTCACTATCCAAGTTGGAAAAATAAGGTTGGGTGAGACTTTTAAGCAGATAAAAAAACAAAAGCAAATCCCTCTGCAGATTTAAAATGGACTGTTGTTGTTGTTTTTTGTCCAAATACAAACTTAAAATGTAAAAATTGACAATATTTTTCTGTGTATCGGGTCTCCATGATGGTTTCCTTCAAAAATGGTCAGGATGTGCCCCTTGTGTATGAAAAATGGTTGGGTTTTCTGTGGTTGAAGGCACAGTAAGCTGATTTTGGTTTGGAAAGTGCCTCCACTTCACACCAGGACTGTTTATTTGCTTGCTGACCCTTTTTGACTTTTTGGATTCAGTCCCAGCTCAAGGCCTGTTGATTCCATGGACGGTAACATACTTTAAATATTCATCCTAATGCCACAATAACAGCTTTTTATCAGCTGAATATCAATAAAAACATTAACACCCAATCAGACCCCACCGGTAAGCAGTGTCCAAAATATCATACTGTACAGACCATTTCAATGTGGTCATGCCATTGGCTCTTGAACATTTCCTGCTTGTGTTAAAACTATTACATAACTGTGACAACAGGCAATTCAACCATACTCAATGTTAAAACAGCTATCATAACAAGATTTATCATTATGTGGCTCTTTTTGGATTCTTGGAAACTATAGAAATGAAAAATGGGAAACAGGAAACTTGTTAGGACCATTGTTTTTGTTTACGTCCCTCAAAAAGGTCTGCAGATAACACATTTGATTTGAAAACTGATATATCCATTTAGAAATATCAGTTCACAAACTGTTTTCATCCACAATAAAGAATAGAAGTATGATATACACAAATTTGGAGAAATGGGCTCATTTTTACTTTAGACATTGACAGGAAGCTCACTATTTGAATATTGGTTTTCCAAATGTCAGCACTTATAAAGGGGAGACCACCCTGCTGAAAAAAACAGCATATGCTGATAAGGTATGTTTTGATGCTAGTTTATGCTGGTTCTAAATACAAAGACCAGCAAGAAAACAGCATCAATGCACGGCTTCCATCGTTCTAGATATCTTGAGCTGTCTTATGTAAATGAACATAAGTTTAATATTTTTGTATATGGGAAATTTGCAAGTAGCAACAACAAAAAAAGACTGACAGCTTGTGGTAGAGAAAAGGTGCCAAGAAATTAGTGTCATATAACTATTAACACAGTCATGCCATAAATACTTGCAATGTTTTGAAACGTATCCACATTCGGTGACAAACGCTATCTGCCACTATATCGACTATATGGAATTGCGAAACAGGGGTAGGCCTACTTTTTTGTGAAAAAAATCTGATGTATCAAGAGATGCTTGTTTGTCAGTAACAGTTGGTTTTAGCCTCCATTTGTTTCAATGCTCAAGATTTAACCTAAGAGCTCGAGACGCAGCAACACAACACTGATGTTTCACTTCAATATGCTCGCGTTCACGTGCGTTTCGGTTGGATGCTGATGCACGCAGGAGTGACACGTGGAGGATAAAAAGTATACAGTCTATGTAGCATAATACGCTGGCCTAGCAGTAAAGTTTATGAAAGTCGCTTTCTCTCTGTGCTAAATGATTAACAAATAGTTAATTTCTTACCCTTGAGATTGTCAGAGGCTGCTCGAAATCTTTCCCCCCGACCAAACGGAATCCCCATGGCCCGGGACCTTGTAAAACAACCCGCTGAGGCATTATAGTTCCAACAGGCAAACTTAATCCTGGTGCAGTGCACTGTAAATTGTAAAACTGGGCAGTTTCTGTAGCAGGACAGGGGCGTTCACTTTGAAGAAATGATACCTGGGCGGAGCTTCCTCTAAAGTGAGCGAATAATGTCAGGTCTCTCTGCTGATAAGAGTTTATTTCCTATGTTTGTTTAGGGGTGGACCGTTACGTCATCTCATATTGAAGTTTACCATGTATGGAAGAGCCAAATCCCAGGATTTGGTATGTGCCACTCCCAAATCCAGTCGAATTCCTGGTAAGGGGGCTTTCGCTGAGCTCATTACATATGCTTTTCGGGACTATACGGGTCACATTCTCAGCATTCCTAAAAACTGGAACAAGTGCAGACAAAACAGGCAACACAGAAGCTCCATGTCTGATTAACGCGAAAGGCTAGGACGTTGAAAATGGATACATCACATTCTCAAGTGAAGACATGCTCAAGATTTATAAGCCTTCCAAAGTCAGCTTTTACCATGGTTAACTTTGTTTTTCACATGTAAGGCTAGAGCATTAGGAATGGATCACATTCACAAGTGAAGACATGCTCAAGGTTTATAAGCCTCAAGTCAGCAAGTACCATGTTTAACTATGTTTTGAGGACATTTTCAAAGGTTTGGTTTCTCTTTACACTCAATACAATACAATGAAGAACCAAAAAAGTATTTTTCACAATGACTCCATAGAAGATCATTTTGGCTTCCAGCAATACCTTTTAGTTACTTTTTTAGTTTAAAAAACATTTAATAATCTAGACAACCTTTTACACTGCATGGAGGTTTTAACGTGTCTCTGTGAAACCTGTAATATATCTTTAATAGCGTTCATTCGTTCATTTTTCTTCAGCTTTGTACCTGATTATCAGGGGTCACCACAGCGGAATGAACCGCCAACTATTCTGGCAAATATTTTACTCAGCGGATGACATTCCAGCTGCAACCCTGGGAAATACCCATATACTCTCGCATTCACACACACACACACACACACACACACTCATACACTACGGCCAATTTAGTTCATCCAATTCATCCTATATCGCATGTCTTTGGATTGTGGGGGAAACTGGAGAATGCAAACATGGGGAGAACATGCAAACTCCACACAGAAATGCCAATTGGCTCAGCCAGGTCTTGAACCAGTGACCTTGCTGTGAGGGAACAGTGCTAACCACTGAGCCACAATGTTGCCCTAATACCTTTCAAATAGAACTTAAAATAATTATTTAAAAAAAAAGAGAACATAGATACTGATTGGAAATTTTAAAGTCAAAGCTTGACCAAAATACACTTGAGGGAACGTAAACAGGTAGGCTACAGCGTTAAATTGTATTGGGTATTGCCTCTTCAAAAATTTGTTTTGGATTACAAACATCTGCAAAATGACTAATAGTAAATGCAACAGTGAAATCCATGGATAATACAGTAAATGTATGCCTCATTTTTGCACCCTTATGACATGACTTTTTGGATGAATGCAAAACAAGATTTCTTTATTTTATTAATATTTTTTTTAAATAAAAAAATGACCTCTCTGCATCAAAAGCAAAAATACAAGATGTTCAAATATGACACTTAAAAAACCCTGCACAAATTGAAAAATAATTAACCTAGACATATTTGATGATTGCCTTTTTAATCAAAAGGGAATGTCTCAGAAAACAGTAATATTTTAAATGTTCTTATTGTGTGTACTTTCAAAGGGATAGTCCACCTCAAAAATGAAATATCTGTCATCATTTACACATATTTCACTTGTTCATAACCTATTTGAATTTGTTTCATCTGCAAACACAAAATAGTTCATTTTGAAGAATGCTGGTTGATGGTACCATTGACTTCCATAGTCATTTTCCCCTATATTATGGACGTCAATGATAAGCATAACCAACTTTTTTTATTTCAAAATATCTTCTTTTATGTTTAGCAGAAGAAATGATCTCATTAAGGCTTAAAACCACACAAGGGAGAGTAAATGATAAGGTAATTTTCATTTTTGAGTGAACTATCCCATAAAATTTAAACTATATTTTAAGGAATAGTGCTGTTTTCTTAAAATATTAAATGAAATTGCAAATTGCACTTGATTTATGCACAAACAGTTTTCATTCATTCTTACGGAAAAGATTACACTGTGACGCTTGATTACTTATTTTTTCAAAAGTAAAATTTGAATAGAACAGATAAGATTCTGATTCAGGATGGGTCTGTGACTAATGCAGACCCAAGGGCATCTTATCTGTCTAGTAACTATGGTGATTTCAGACAAGATCTCATTCAGAACACTGTACTCTGAACCTAAGACCTACTGTAAGATTGTACAGTTCTGTCGGGGTAACACCCTTCCTGTGGAGGTTAATTCTGCTTCAGCACACCTACTTGTAATGCATCTTTCTTTAAATGTTTTATATTATAACTAAACTAGTAGCTCTCCAAAAGTGAGGCGTGGTCTGATTTCTGACAATGTGTTCCTTCATTTCAATTTAATTTATAGACCTTTTTGCAACATGTACAGAAAACATTTATATAATTATTGCATTTGCTTTACAGTGAAAGAAAAGGGCCACTGTTGCAGTCCTATGGAAATATTTCAGAAAGATGCATTAAAGGGGACCTATTATGCCCCTTTTTACAAGATGTAAAATAAATTTCTGATGTCCCAACAGTGGGTATGTGGAGTATCAGCTCAAAATACCACAAAAATAATCATATAACTTATTAACTTTGATCAAAAGACTTTAAATTCTAATAAGATTGTGCTCAGCATGAAAAACTGAAAATGTGAACTGAAGTTGGCTCAGAAGAAGGCTATAAGCCTAAGGAGACTACAGGGTTCATTGAGCATCCATAAACTCCACATTTACACTCTCAGAAGTTAAGGTACAGAAGCTGTCACTCAGGCGGTATCTTTTAAAAAGGTATGCATATCAGGTCCACATTTGTAACTTGAAGTTACATATTTATACCTAAAAAGTACAAACATGTACCTCATAGAACAAAAACATTCCTTTAAGGTATCAAAGTGCACCTGTAAGGTAAAATAAATGTACCTTTTGAAAAGGTACCATCCCAGTGACAGGTTTTGGACCTTTATTCCTCTTAATCGCTGACATTATCTTCAAACCCTAATGGCGGACAGCTGCTTCTCACTCAGGGCTGTTTATGCTAATGGAGGAGAGGCTGTATTCACACCCTGTTTTCACACACCTGTGTTTAAACCCCTTATGCAATTATTTTTACATAATAGGTCCACTTTAAGTGGCATTTATAAAAGTCATAGATGTCAAATTATCAGTCACCCTCAGAAATTAAACTGTAACTCAGCAGTAGTCGCTACTGTATCTGCAGTTTAACGAACACAAAAAACTGGGAATTTTACAGAGTTTGTTATTGAGGAAACACATAAGCACAGTCTATGATAACACCCACACATCTATAACTAATCTACACCAATAATAAAATTAATTAGAAATAGAAGTTCAGTCACACCAGTGTTGACTAGTTTTTTTTATCATTTAAACTTTTAAAAATAAGATAACGGTGATATAAATGCATTAGTTTTGTTTAAAAAACATTTTTTATCTTTGTAAAGTTTTTCTTTTGTGAAAATGCATCATCACAATCAGTGAAATGTCTGTCCATTCACGAAAAAGACTCATATTTGTGTTTCTCTGCATTCAGGGAAGTAGCACCAAATGCTAGGCCCTTGTCACACAACCAATGTGTGGGGTGTGCTCCCACCAGCAGAACACCTCATTAAACACCCAAGATTAATTTTCACTGTCTATTTTCAGAGAGTTAAAAAGAAAATATTAACAAAGCACTATATGAATATAATAGCATTAACATATTTAGGCCCCATTGCCAAGGGCCTATGTTACTCAGTTCCACTACTCCACCCTGTTCGACACCCTTCTGCAATTAGAAGTTGTGCAATATAAAATAAAGCAGGCCTAAAATACTAGTAGAACAAACAAGTAATTTGTACAAATAAAATGAATGTCAATAGTGCAACATATTGGTGCAAAACAGCAATAAAGAATCAAGAGGATACAATGTTTGGTATATTTCTAATTTTCTAATCTCACAGCTTGTACCAAAAAAAAAAAAAAAAAAAAAAAGTTATTCGCAGACTTCCTTGGTTGTTTAAGAAAGCTTGAAGAATGTAAACACACCATTTAAAGATTTAAACACATATGTAAAGACATCAGAACACATTTAAAGATTTAAACACACCACACTTTGATTCTATGACACATGAAATGAATGGGGGCTGTATGGTGGCGCAGTGGTAAATAATGATATAAGATGTAATAAATTTGTATTTTAAAAATAAGTATTTATTCATTTTTTAATTCTAAATCTTTAGGAAATATTTTGCCACAAAGTGTGATGACTATCTGACAAGCTAATTCAGCTTGCTTCAAATGTCACTAGAAATGGCGTACTTAAATCTCATAAATTAATAGAAAATGAACCGAATAACTGCAAAAATGTCAACATTTTGAGAAAAAAAGAACCACCCCTTACATCAGGTTGGCTACGGGCCTGAAGCCTATATTTCACTCAGCCTGCTAACACTGAAATAACCTGTTAGCGGCGCCACCGTGTACGTGGAGCCATACTATTGATACAGAGAGATAAAACCTGTATAAATCAGATGTGATGTAAACAAACGGCCAACAGAGGTCATCCACACCCTTTATACGCTCGGTTTTGAAATGTAAGTGTTTTCGTTTCCACTTACTTTTCCATGATGACAGACCGAACCACAAACACTCATGCGCGTTCACGACTGAAGCAGATCAAAACACAACTAAAGTCTGTTTATTTGACTTTCCTACATTTCACGATGTCTTAGAAACAAACTGTTTGCATGAGAGAACAAATACAGAGTCTCCGAGTTCCCTATATAGGCTGTTCTTTTTAAAGTCGCGTATTAATTTTGTTCCTCTTTGACTTTTGAAAAGCAGAAGTTCAACATGTGACCTGAAATTAGTTCAGCTCGGTGTAAGTACACTCTGTAGTTTTCAATGTTGTGGTGAAGCCAGGGGGCCCCTTTGCCCCGTGAGGGTCCCCTCAAATGTGTCATAAGCGTAGTTCGAGAGATGTCTCTCCATGTCAATGCGTGGGATGTAAGAGTTAAATAATGACATGTGGAGCTCGAGAAGCTGTTGTTGAAAGACGTCACTGTCTACGTGTATGCGACTTAGGGGCTACGGTTTTGTTGAGCGGGGGGCCAGCAGTGACATTTAGAGCTGGTTTAACACCTCGATCGATCAGCCTCCGCCCCACCCCCACACTACACCCACACAGTTCGGTTGACGCAGTTGGGCTTGACCAGCAGAGAGCAGGTGCTGTTCTGAGAGCCAACACAGGTTGATGTGTGGGCGGAGTTATTGTCAACCAAAAAAAAAAAAAAAAAGAGAATAATGGATATATTGGATCATGGTTTGGCTTAGATTATAATGTATTTACAAATATGGATTATTATTTTGCTTCATAGATATATTTCACAATAGCTCCTTAAATTGTCACTACCATTACAATAAATTACGGCACTATGTATGGCACAGTAATATTAATTTAATAACTGTATATAATGATAATAATGATAACGATAATGATGATGATAATAATAATAATAATAATAATTATTATTACATATTAAAATAATTATGTAATTACAGTTTGTATTAATATAACATATTAATTACTTTTTTATCTTATTACTTCTGTTAAGATTAATGTTGTGCAATTTTTAGATATTTTTAAATGTTAAATAAACAGATGAAAAAACTAATATTTATTACAAATTTCATTTAAACTTCATTCATTTTCTTTTTTAGCTTAGTCCCTTTTTTAACCCGGGGTCACCACAGCAGAATGAACTGCCAACTTATCCAGTACACGTTTTATGCAGCGGATGCCCTTCCAGCCACAACCCATCTCTGGGAAACAACCACACACACTCACTCACACTCATACACTGTGGACAATTTAACCTTCCCAATTCACCTTTGGACTGTGGGGGAAACGGAGCATGCAAACTTAACACAGAAACCCCAACTGACCCAGCCAAGGCTTGAACCAGCAACCTTCTTGCTGTGAGGCGACAGCACTACCTACTGCGCCACTGCGTCACCCATTTAAACTTCATTTAAATTAAAATTGTAATTAAATTGAAATCAAAATTAGAATTAAAACAAATGTTTGTGTTAATTGTTTAAAAGTTAAATGAGCCTTTGTTAAAAAAGCATAATGAGCTACAAATGCAACATTAAACATGCTAAAAATGTATTTATTGATTTTGTTTATTAAATGAATGTATTGAAATCATTACACTAAGTGTATTTTACACTAATACTTTATAATTTAATATTTCAATACTTTTTAATATATCGTAAATGATTATAATTAGCTGATTAAAATTAATTAATTAATTAAATTGCTATATTTTCTTTCAGATCTTAATATTCATTAATAAAAAATATATAATTATCTGAATTATATTAGGTGTCACGGTAGCGCAGTGGGTAGCACATTCGCCTCACAGCAAAAAGGTCACTGATTTGAGCCTCGGCTGGGTCAGTTAACATTTCTGTGTGGAGTTTCATGTTCTCCCTGTGTTCGCGTGGGTTTCCTCTGGGTGCTCCAGTTTCCCCCACAATCCAAAGACATGCGCTATAGGTTAATTGGGTAAGCTCAATTGGCTGGAGTGTATGAGTGTGAATGGGAGTGTATGGATGTTTCTTAGTGATGGGTTGCAGCTGAAAGGGCTTCCACTGTGTACAACATTTGCTGGATAAATCGGTAGTTCCTTCCAGATTAATAAAGGGACTAATTCGAAAAGAAAATGAATGAATGAATTATATTAATTTAAGATTATTAATTAATTATATTTGAACATTCATTTTTATGCACATTATTATAAGTTATTTATCTTATTAAATGATTTTAATAATTTATCTGAATAAAATGGTTTAAAAGTTGTTACATGTTAAAAGAAAAAAAAATGTCTTGAAACCTTTTAACTTTGCCTTGGGCAAAATTATCTCAGTGTCAATCACTTACAGAAGCACACAGCACAAAAAATGTCCCAATCATGTATCCTAATTACGTCAAGAATACAATGATAATACCTTGTGGTATGTAAACAAGCAGTCTGCAATGTGATTTTGCCGTGTTATCCATTCGGTGTGTTTGAGGTGTGCTGCTAAATGAAAAGGAAATGCACTGACTCTAAGAAAGGCTCAGTTTGTATTAATCAGAGGCAGATAATTTGCAAGCAGACAGTGTTTCTCTTGCAACTTATAGGGATTTTCCCTGTGTGCTGAAATCTGAGATTCATTGTGCATGAGGTAAGCAAACACACAGGCAATATGTAATTAGGCAGGCCTTCAGGACAGTTATGCCTCTTTTTCTCCAAGCAAAATTGCTTAATGAGTACCCTTGAGTTTGCAGATTTGCTTGGGTGAAAGTGAATTTTGAACATTTGCTTAGAGTTGTAGTAGATACAACTTTTAGATGAATGCTTTTAAAGAGGTGTGTTTTGTTTTTTTATCAGGTGTCATGGTGGCGCAGTGGGTAGAACAAACGCCTCACAGCAAGAAGGTCGCTGGTTCGAGCCTCGGCTGGGTCAGTTTGCGTTTCTGTGTGGAGTTTGCATATTCTGCCTGTGTTTGCGTGGGTTTCCGGGTGCTCCGGTTTCCCCCAAAAACATGTGTTATAGGTGAATTGGGTAAGCTAAATTGTCCGTAGTGTATGATTGTGAATGAGTGTGTATGGAGGTTTCACAGTGATGGGTTGCAGCTAGAAGGGCATCCGCTGTGTGAAACAAGTGCTAATAAGTTGGCAGTTCATTCCGCTGTGTCGACTCCAGATTAATAAAGGGATTAAGCTGAAAATGAATGAATGAATTGTTAGTTTTTACTAATTAAAGTGGATTGAACATAAAATAATTAAGTTGCCCCCCAAAACACTCAAAAATTGTATTTTTTCCGCTCATTTTAAATAAGTAGTTTGAACAGGAATTGGATTTTTTTGGAGTGAAGAATGCTGAAAACGGTAACCATTGTTTAATTGATTACCATTGTTTAGTAAATCATCGTTTTCATTTTTCTTCAAAATATCTTCTTTTTTTCCTGTAATATAGCATTTGTTTTGTGGGTTAGGCATTCTGCGGATTAAAAGTAATTATGCATATACATCCATTTATTCTTGTTCTTCCCTAAACTGGCAGTTTATTAATACTTGTACTCTAATGAGGGTTAATAATGACACATATTTGCAAATTTAGCTTGATGCAGACAACAAGTTTCATATTTTTATTCAATGTTTAGCAACAGTTAGCAGTTAGCAATGTCAACTAACAGTTTAGTTCCCTATTGCAACTTTTGAGTCCGCTTTTAGTATTTAAGGGGGGGGGGGGGTGTAAATTATATAACATTATTTTACATTTAATCATTTATCATAAGCTTTCATCTTTTATTATTTTATCTTTATTTTTAATCAAACCTCCAGCAATGCAAAAATGAATTATTTACTTTACTTTAAAAAGTGAGTAAAGATGTTGCCTTAAAAACGACAAGTTGACTTGTGAAATAAGTGAGTAAGCCTTTAGTAACTTGGAACTGTTAAGTTGACTTCATTTATATAATTATGCACATAGTCTATTTACTTAATAATTTTAAGGCAACAAATTTATTTCTTTTTTTTCATCCGTGTCTGTCTCTGTCACTGTGCTGTTTATCTGACCTAATGCATGATGAGAGCAGACACGCACGTGGGAGCAGTGGGCGGGGAGAAGCAGCTCATTTGCATTTAAAGCCACAGGCTACAAAAACACTACACTGTACTCAGACACAAAAATGGGCAGATTTTGGACACTATAATAAATTATTTGATCAGTATTTTGAGCTAAAACTTCACAGACGCATTCTGGAGACACCAAAGGCTTATCTTAGATCTTGTAAAAGGGGTAAAAGAGGTGCCCTTTAAGTTAAGTCAGCTAATTGATTAAAAAGCAATGGCTTTACTCACTTTTTAAAGCTAAGTCAGCCAATTGTTTTAAAAGCAATGGCTTTACTCTCTTTTATAAGTAAAGTCAGCTAATCGCTTCATAAGCATTGGGTTTACTCACTTTTTTTTTTTTTGCCAGAATGCAACCTTTGGTACTGAAGCTTTCATTCAATCACTTTACAAACAACCAGGACATTATTAAACCAGTAATGTGATCTTTCCTTCAGAACTTCCTCATTCTCCTGCTAGAAAGGCAGTTCTATAAGGCGTGTCATCGATTTCCCATCACGCAACCAGACGTGCCTTCATTTCTGTGTGTGTGAGACAGTGCATGGGGGAGGAGCTTGACTGGAACTGAGAAGTTTGGCTCTGTTGTTTTTTTGCCCTGGCTTTGTTCCAGGGCAGAAATGCTTTGACCAAACATGTATCATTTTAACGTGGATGCACAACACACTCAGGAATCCCTTTTCACTGAAAAGTAATGAGAAGATGATACTGAGTTTAAAGTGTATATGTTTTGGCTGTTAGTCAGAAATCTAAAGAATATGACAAGAGCTAAACTCATCCCACGTTAATAAATGGGGAGCAAATTCAGTTAGTAACAAATTATAAATATTTGGGTGTGATGTTGGAGAATAAACTTAAGTGGGATGTATGTACAAGGAAAAGGCTTCAACAGAGAATGTACTTCTCAAAGAAACTATTGTCTTTTAATGTTAACAACACATTGTTAATCATGTTTTATAGTGCTTTTATTGAAACTATTACAACATCTTGTGTGATCTGTTGGTATGGAAATGCTTCTGAGGCCCAAAAGAGGTCACTGGGGAAGGTGGTAACAACAGCCAGTAAATTGTTGGGAATAAAACTTAAGAGCATTGATAGTATAAACAAAGAAAGAGTACTAGATAAGACTATAATGATGGTCAATGATGAGAGACATCCTTTATCATACACCTTACAATTGTTACCATAAGGTCATAGATATTGTGTAGAAACAGGACAAAATGATCATGTATACCTCAAGCAATTAAGTTTTTAAATCCCTGCTCTCTCAGTAGCAGTTGATAACCAGCAAACTCGATATTGATTTAGAGTAGAGGTAACATGTTTTTATGTTATTTATTTATTTAAAAGCCAAATGTGAACTGTCATGTCTCTGTGAGTGTGCTCCAAATGAACTTTCACTTAGGGGACAATAAAATTTGTGTCATTAACTTGAATTATACACAAAACTGACTTAAAATAGCTCATAAGACTTTAAAAATGAGGTTAAAGAATGGTTAACTTACTTTTAAATGAACATTATGGCTACTGTGTGACAGCTCATGTGATCATACTTTCAGTTTCTTTTTTTAACAATTGCAAATTGTCTGGCATTTATTTATTGATTGATTTATTGATTGTCAATAATATGGTTCCAGTTCCCAGTACTGGCTTGCAGCAGGAAGGGCATCCGCTACATGTACCGGATAGTTGGTGGTTCATTACGCTGTGGTGACCCCTGATAAATAAGGGACTAAGCTGAAGGTAATTGAATCAGTGTTGGGGAGAGTCACTTTTGAAAGTAGTGCATTACAATACTGAGTTACTCCTCAAAAAAGAAACTAGTTGTGTTACTTAGTTACTGTTTATGAAAAGTAATTTGTTACATTACTTTTGTGTTACTTTTCATACCTTTTCATAAACACTGTGAACATCAGCTACGCTAATTATTTTCTTTATTCTCCATTTCCACCTGGGGATACTCTTCCCGAGGCCCTCAGACTGTGCAGAGTCACTGATTCGATCCAAGACCAACGACGAGATGATCCCAAGGTTTCCATATCCTGAACCTGGCCGAATCCTGAGCAGCTACTGTGGTGGTCATGGAGGAGTGGAGAACATGAGACTGATTCCTGTGACGCTCCAGAGACAGACGAGTCTTCGCTGAGGCCAGCTTCCAGCCTCCGCCACTGAGACTGCAGCTCTGCACAAGACGTTTGGCCAGCGAAGAAATTAAAATGGTCGTGCCCAACTGAGCCTGGTTTCTCTCAAGGTTTTTTTTCTTCACTTCCGCCTTTAGTGAAGTTTTTTTTACCTCTCCGCTGTCGCCACTGGCTTGCATGGTTCGGGATCTGTAAAGCTGCGCATCGTTGGATTTGCTCTTCAGTATTTGGACTCTCAGTAGTGATTATTAATCCACACTGAACTGAGCTAATCTGAACTGAACTTAAACACTACAAACTGAACTACACTGTTCCTATTTACTGTGACCTTTTATGTGAAGCTGCTTTGACACAATCTACATTGTATAAGCGCTATACAAATAAAGGTGAATTGAATTGAATTGAACCTGCCTGAGGCTTGATCTCTTGAACTTTCAGGGTATTTATCTTTTTTAATAGATGAGCTCTGCATTTAACAACAGACTGTATAACCTACAACTTTATTTACCTTTAAAAATAAGTAAATAAAAAAATTTGAATAATGTTGCCTTCTGAGAACCTTCTTGATGGCATTATACATGCCGTACATACAGATGAATGAAAATTTAAAGCAATGTGTTTGCTATTTTGTATTTTTGTCTTATTAGTTCACTGAAATCATCGTTTTTTCTTCCGTGTGTTCAAAGTAATGAGAATATTTCCATCACAGAAATGTAAAGCTCTGCCATCTCTGTTCCTGCAGGAAGCTCATTTTCTCATTGATTCAACATGAATACACTAATTTTTATTCAGCAAACTATTTTTTTAAAAGCTTTTTAATTCAACTAAAATGAACTCAAGTTACATTTTTTAAAAAGTATCTCAAATATTATTACTTAATTTTTAAAGTAATGCATTACTCGTTACTTAGAAAAGTAATATTATTACGTAACTCGAGTTACTTGTAATGTGTTACCCCCATAACTAAAATGAATGAATGAACAAATTGTTCCAATCATTTTGAATCTGTGCTTATTTTCATTCTCTCTCTAAATATGTCCAAATTTACAAAGGGTTTACAATTTTTAACAATGTTAACAATGTATACAAGAATGTCAGATTTTTAAAAAAATGAGTCGCAAAAATAAGTTGCTACAGATTTGCATTTTCTTTACTATTTCCTTTATTAGTTCTAGGAAGGTAAATCAAACATACGTCACTTATTTCATCTCCTCAAGTGTTTTCTCTCAGATCTGTATGATTATTATCTCATTATGGTAGCTGCATGACATCATCATGTCTTTGATCAAAGGAACTCTACTGAGTCACTAAACTGTCACCTTTGCCCACAATAATATATATATATATTATTAATATATATCAAAAAATAACAAGCAACAACTTATTACAAAATAACGAGTATAACTGGATTGTTGTTTCTGTTTAGGAGCTGTGTTGTGGGTTTGTTCAGATAGACAGGAAGCCACACTTTTCTACAGCATTTCTTCCAGATAAGAGCTTAAGAAGAGTCTTGTCTTTGAGCGTGTCCTGTGTTCACAGGTACTGACGTCTTTATGGGGAAAAAAGCCCTTGTTGCTTCTGGTTTATACAGGCTATAAACCACATAATTTCTAGAAATCATGTTGGTGTTATAGGAATAAATAATACGATTATTCTAAACTCCAATTATTGACGTGAATTTAAATGTGCAGCTAAAAGGTAATGACTCATATTTGGCTTGAAGGATTGCTCCAGTTGTGTGTGTGTGTGTGTAAGATTCAAAGATGCAGACTTACTCTTGTGCTAATTAATGTATTAATCACACTGCTGACTGGCTATAACTAGACTGTACTAAACAGTCTGTGTCAGAATAAATGCTGTTGATACCATCATACTTAATTGTTATGCTTGTTCATTTAGAGATGTATTTCTCAACCACGTTGCTGGAGGTCCACCAGCTCTGTACATTTTCTATGTCTCCTTAATCCAAAACACCTAATTCTGATCATCAGCTTATATTAGTAGAGACTGAAAGACCTGTAATGGGTATGACAGACAAAGGAGACATAGAAAAACATTCAGTGCCGGTAGTCCTCCAGGAATATGGTTGAGAAACACTGATTTAGAGTTATTTAGAAAGTGTTTAGAAAGTTATTTAGAAATTCATCAATTAACCGTCCGGAATTGTCTTAGTCAGGGCTTTTTATTTATTTATTTGTGCTTTCAAGTTGCATTATAGACCTTCATCTCTGCTCTAACAATCTTTGATGTTGAAGTGTGTGACTTTTATGGTCTTGGATACTATGGTACAAAACATGTATTAAGATATTGCATTTTCTGTTATGTTAAGGATTTGTTTATATTTTATTTCAGAATTTATTGTTTCAAACTTTTCAAATTTGATCAAAAGTTGTCAGAGCTGAGATGGAGTTCTTAAAAAAGTAATTTGAAAACATTATTTAGCGGAAACCACTCATTAGAAACTCACTAGGTTGTTTTTTTTAAACCTAAATGCTTGGTTATGCCTGCCATTTGTTCAGTGTTGGGTCGTTTTTGCAGAGATGGTCTAAATTAGGAGAGCACTGAAATGCCAAAAACTAGTTTATATCAAATCTAATTTCTAACAATGAAAGCAATTTCGCCTGAAATCTGTTTATTGAGCATCATTTTCAGGATTCTTATTCAAAATACAGAATATAGGATTTATGAAGGATCACATGACACTGACTGAAGTAATGATGCTGTAAACTCAGCTTTGGCATCACTTGAATAAATCACATTTTAAGATATATTAAAACATAAACTGTTATTTTAAATTACCTGACAAAAGTCTTGTCATCTGTCCCAGTTGTACGAAGGTAGATTTTTCAGATGAATCATCCATTGAACTGCATCCCAATCATCACAAATACTGCAGAAGACCCATTGGAACCAGCATGGACCCCAGATTCTCATGGAAATCCGTCTAGTTCGGTGAAGAAAAAAAATCATGGTTTGGGGTTACATTCCGTAAGGGGGCCGTTGAAAGATCTGGAAAATGGATGAAAACTCAGCATGAGGTATCAAGTTATTTGTGCTGGCCATTACATTACAAACCACAGGAGAGGGCAAATTCAGCAGGATAGTGCTCCTTATCATACCTCAGGCTCCACCTTAGCAAAGAAGGTCAAGGTGCTTCAGGATTGGCCAGCCCAGTCACCAGATATAAACATTATTGAGCATGTCTGGAGAAAGATGGAGGAGGCCTTACAGATAAATCCAAAGAATCTTGATAAACTCTGGGAGTCCTGCAAGAACGCTTTCTTTGCCATTCCAGATGACTTCAATAATAAGTTATTTGAGTTATTGTAGAGATGTATGGATGCAGTCCTCCAAGCTCATGGCAGTCATACACAATATTATTATTTTTCAAGACTAAATCAAACCTTACTGTCCTAATTAAATGATAAAAAAAAAAATCAAGGCATGATCATATTTTATTTTGGTGAAGCGTAATCTAGAGGGCTTTGCCTTTCATATAAGCCACTTCTGATACCCAACGATCAACTAGAAGTTATTATTTGTTTTTCCTAAAACTTGGATTGGTAACAAGACTTTTGTCAGGTAGTGTATTTTTAATCACGTAAATTCACCCTTGATGAGAATGAGAAAGGTCCTTTTCTGAACCCATACTTTGAAGTATAAGAAGAAAAAAACATCCTTACTTTA
This sequence comes from Danio aesculapii, assembly GCF_903798145.1. Lineage (NCBI taxonomy): Eukaryota > Metazoa > Chordata > Actinopteri > Cypriniformes > Danionidae > Danio > Danio aesculapii. The sequence continues at coordinate 27,303,181 of NC_079447.1, read as the reverse complement.
CCCTGTTGGGAAAAATCATAATTCATTAAGCTCTTTAATCGGTAGAGGCAGCAATATCTCCTGACTCTAAACATATAATTGTTTTGTACTCCTACAGAAGACAAAAAGAAAAACAAAAAGTAAAAGAATACATTTCCAAATAGTGGAAATGGAGTGATTCAAAAATGTGGATCATGAAGTAAAACTTTCCCATGTTTCAAAACCAGTCAAGCAACTCCGTAACATAACAGTGTGTTTCTATGCATTATATATAGCACTGCTGAGTGTCGAAACTGCTTGAATGACACAGATATATTATGAGCACATACCAGTTGCATCAGCGCTGAGTTCAGTGAGTTCAGAAATATAAAAGCTGAAAATATTCATATCTCAAGGCTCCATTTCTTTCTTACGAAAAAACAAACATCCACACCAAATTACAGATTTGAATATTTTATTCACCTGAACTGAGGAACGCAAAACAGATTATCTAAGACCGAATACACACACGGAAATCACAAAATCCACGTTCAGTAGTATAAACTTTATAAAAATACAAAAATCCACCATTGATGACATAAAAGCAAACCTTATAAGTGTATGCTGCATGAAGTATTAACAGAATGAGAAACTGGTACACATTTTTTCAAAAACTGTCATCTTACTTTCGAGTTACCGAAGAAAATCTTGTTTGAAAAGAACATTTGAGAACCTTAGATATGGTTAAAATGACATAGCCATTACCCAGGGATAAATTCCCTGTTAGTTCCCATGCTAAGGAACACAATTACCCTGCCATACGTAAGCATTTGAGTCAACCATCCCAAACTTCTCCAGTATGACTATCAGACTGTTATATACATAAATGTTTTGTAAAATCTCAAAGTTTAAGCAAACTTTGGCACCATATTAAAGCCAACTCTTACCGCATTGACAGTTGGTTGTTTTTTTTTTGTGGATCAGCACATTTTCTCTTGTCAGCAATCATTCCCATGTTTTCTCATGGCATTTATAGGGTCAAATAGTGATGTACTGTAATCTCTTTGATTGTCCCTGCATCTATCAGTGCGGTGTGAATCAGCATTTACAGTAATCCCTACACAACAACCCCTCCAAATCTTTCATCAAAAATACATTCAGCGAACATAAACCGTAGCCTACGCTTAAGTAAAACCAACAACAATGACTCTATTCGGGAAAGTGCCAGGCGTAGTGCTCAAGATGGCTCTCCTGCCCCATATTTCCAGAAGGGTACTGTATCTGCGAGACCCTCTGATTGGCGCCATTGGGGTCTATTTGCCTCATGTGTTCTGGAGTACTTCCATTGTTGCAGTTTAGGAGGGCTGTGAAGGACTGTACACAATCCGAGTTGACCAATGGAGTCATGTTGCTCAGCCCTTGAGGTTCCTGTTTCAACTGGATGCCTGGTTGATGATTACCCATGAGGCTTTGGAAGATATCATCCTCTAAGCCGCCTGTAAACTGGTAGCCCGTTGCTAGTGACCCACTGGATGCTCCATTTTGTGTGTTTTGAGGCTGTTGGGAGCCGTAGTTAAACCAGGCTCCTTCCTGTCCTTGTCTTTGTGGTGGCTGTTGGGATTGCTGAACCTGCTGGTTTAGTAGGTCCTGTCGAGGCTGGTTGCCGGTTGGTCCATTGGGTTGAAGAATCTCTAGATCCATTGAGGTCAACAGAGGAAGGCTGTTTCCATTTTCCCCTGCGGTTGGCATGCTGGGACTTGAATTCACCTGCTGTAGACCTACACCGTTATTGGGCACAGTGGTGTTGGTGACTTGACTGGTCCATTGACTTAGAGCTCCTGGTGCCTGGGTTTCTGATTGATGTTGCATCATGGGGCAGGACGGAAGGCCTTTGTTATAATAGACTGGCTGATTTTGGCGGGTCACCCCTTGGTTTGGTGAGCGATAATAATTTGGTGGCTCTGTAAAAAGATTTTGTCGTGTTATATAGTAATATTGTCTGTATGAAGAGTGTGTGCTGTTGTTTGGTAATGCCCGTTGGGTTGTCTTACCGGTTTTGATTCTCTGATTCATCAAGTTGGCTGAAGTCACAGCTTTTGTTCTGTTCATGAAGCTCATGGCTCCTTGGGAGAAGCTTGGGAAGGAGGATTTCATCTGCATGTCGATTTTACGTTTCTTCTCTCGACAGCCGTAGGGATCTGAAAAAAATACAAACGTTCAACTATTTTCAAAGGGTTACACTTAAATGATTATTTGACCTCAAAAAATTCTATACATCTCTAAAACAAATGGATTTTTGTGGTTAAAATCCTTTACAAATAACATGTGTATAAATATATGTGTATAAAAATAAACTTTATTTTGAAAGTATGATA
>NC_079447.1:26938348-26988348 GCF_903798145.1 Danio aesculapii | reverse complement strand
TTAGCTCAATTCAGTGTGGTTTAAATTTCACTGCTGAATGTCCGAAGAGCAAGTCCATTAATGCACAGCTCCACAAGTCCCAAACCAAGCAAGCCAGTGGCGACAGCGGCGAGGAACAAAATTTCAACAGCAAGAAGTGTGCAAGTTATCTGTTTTGTTTGACAAAACAAATGCAATACAAGCACATATTTCATCCATATTATTTCCTAGTGGCACAATACAGTGTATTCTCTGTTTATTAAATACCTTTTTTTTCAAAATGCTGAAAATGTCTTTTTTAGCATAATCACCTGACATAAAGCCTAGGATGCATGAAGCCGCTCAATATTCATTTGTTTCTGTGAGTGAGAGTGACTCAGGCCACTGCGGGTACACTTACGAACTCAAATCTCGCCTGTCGCATGCCTGTGTGACCCCAATCATCGTTTTTGTTCAGCGTGGAGTGATAAAAGATCAGAAGAGGACTCTTCAACATGAGTTACTCCCCCGCCCTCTGCAGTTAATTGTACGAGCTAATGATGTGCGGCCCAACGGGGGGTCATCAATCACATGTCTCAACCTTTTCATCTCAGCCTTTAGCTGTGGCCTCTCGCAGCATATGCTTTTAAAATGTGTCCGACCGCGTGAGAGCCTCGGCTCCTCTCCTTCACGTCAAGATGGAGGGATGGAGCTCGCAGGCTCCTTTCTTTGTCAACACCACTTGGCTTCAAACTGTTGCCGCGGGTCTAAGGACATTGGTTCTTCAGGCATCCGACACCTCAGCTCAAGCTTGGTCAAGTCTCTCAGTGTGACAAGGAAGAGAGAGATGTGTGGTCAACTGTTCAAACATGCATACAACCACATAGTTGGACCATTGGGTGTCAATTTTGATGCACTTCAAATCTCTTTACCATTGTTTTAGAAAAGGTTGTAGATTCTTAAGTACTCAGTGCGCTCTTAAAAAGAAAGTGCCAGGAAGAACCAAAAAAGGATTTTATCAATGATGATCGTAGATCTGTTGATTTGAAATACCTCTTAAGTATTGTACTGTACAATATAATAAACTAAGTGCAAAAGGAGGGAAATAATAACAGCAGTGAGAAAACAGCAGTTAAGAAACATCTGCCACTATTGATGTGGATGAGTTTGCACCAGCTCCACAAGTCGGCATGTCAAGCCACAACATAAAAATAATTTTAAAATATATATTTTTAAAAATGTATACAAATAGAAATAGGGGAGCGCAGGGCACAAAGTAACACAGGGTAAAATGTAACATGAAGTTTTAAGGTATTTGCTCAGGGTTAACTATGGCATGCTTCTGAGGTTTTCGCTACAGTGTCGGCAAACATCTTCCTGCCAATTATTAAAAAAGTTTGGCGAAATTTGGATGAGAAACACAGGAGAAACCCTTTTTACAGCATACAAGTACTTTTATTACAGTCAATATTGTTTTATTTTTAAAAATCTATGAAAGTATGTAAGTAAAATCTTATATTGTTGTGATTACCATCTTCTAGGCTAAAAGATGGAACCATTTTAAAAGATATAAAAAACACACAGTGACTGCTAGCCAGTATGGAGGAAAACATGACACATTAGTTGTAACAGGGTGTTACACATAAGCCACACACTGTTGTACACCAATTTAACGAACAAAATAATTTTTGAGTATAATATTGGGAACTTTATAAATGGAAAATGTATTTTAATATATTAAATACATATAAAAATGGTTAATAAGGCAAATATATCTAAATGTGTTTATCTAGCAGATAAATAAATATACACGAGTTAAGTAAAACATACAATTGACATAAAATACATGAAAATGAGTTAAGTTCTGAGGAAATATACTATTTACAGTAAACTGAATTTAAATAAACTGTGTGAAATCTGACTTTTTAAGCATGCTATAACTAACCCTCTGTCTGTTACAATTTGCCCCCCAGGTGGGGTAAATACCAAATTTTTTATCCTGGCACTTTTGGCAACACTGAACAGAAACCATAGGTCCAGCGATCATACTTTCAGTGCTCATTTGTAGGAGAGGCTGTGTGTATTGTGTATTGTTGGTTAAAAAATATGGTTTGTCTAACCCCATTACTTTGTTCATTATTTGACCAAAACTAAAATGTGTTACTTTGTGCCCCGCTCTCCCCCACTACAGTTTCTACTATAAAGCAAGTCTCCAATGTGTTTATGTTTTCAACCAAAACTTTCCATATTAAAGAAGACAAAGCCTTGGAAGTGGAGCCAACCAATTACACAACTAGGATGCATCAATATGGAAATACTGGCCAATAACTAATATCTTATTTTTGTTGGCCGATAACTACATTTTATTTATTTTTTTTGCATATTTACAAAAAAGAAAATGCAAACAAACAGTGAGTTAGTTTAAAATTTTGAGTAAAATATAATTTAATGAGCAGATTTATCAGATTCATCGGCCAATATGTTTTGCATCAATAATGTTTTCCAGTTGGAGTGAACTTACTCTAAAGCGAGTATTGCTAAGCAGTTCTCAAACTCCCAAAACAAACTTATTCTTTTGATTCATCCTTCGATTTCACTTGAAGTATATTAAGAACTAAGTCTATCAAAGAAGTCATGACACAATAGCAGACTCCTCTTTCTCAGTAAATCATCATCGTCTCTGCCTCCCTGCGGTCTGTGACAGGCCTAGAGACAGCACAGAGAGCCCGGCCACATCTGAACTGCCCTCAATGCTCTTGTGTGTGACCAGCTCTGGGGTACATCTCTTAATCCCATCAATTCAGCCCTGCCATGACTCCACCGTCGCCTCCAAACCTTGTCTGCAGTCATTACCCTATCTAGCTTCCATCTCGACACACATTCATGCTCGGCACACACACACACACAGACTAACCACAATCTCAGAATACAAGAAGACAGCCTGTTTCGTTTTTTGTGAAATAAACGCACACAAAATCTCCTGAGAGAGAAAGAGAGAGAGAGAGAGAGAGAGAGAGAGAGAGAGGGTATTCATATTTTTAATGTGATTTTTTCAGGGTAATAAATATTTCAAGCAAAACTGTTTTATTAAATGTATTTACCCCATTTCAACCTTGAGGAACCCATCAAGATTCAGCCTCATTAAATTTGTGTTCCCACAAGGGGAGGTAAAAATCCTGACATTTTCATAGAATCGATGTAGAAGACATCAAACCATGAAACATCCTCTCAGCTTGAACTATTGTAAAACCAAATGCAGCAATAAAAGACATGGAATAAATCTCAAAACAAACAAAATGTACACATAAATATGACAGCAGATGGAAGAAGAAAAAGCACAATAAAACATTTAAAAAGAAGTGATTCTTGAAAATATTAAAGTTCATTTAAAAATAATAGGAAAAAAAATATCTAATGTTTATTTTTAATTATCCCCCCAAAATAATTTGTATTTTAAAAAACCTAGAAAGTCCTAGAATTATTAATATAAAAATTATAATTATAAATTTAATTATAAATATTTAAATTTAATGTAATTTAATCTAATTTTACTGAATGTCTACAAGAGAAAAATTCTCATTTAAAAAGGTTGGTGGGGTTTTTCCTAAAACCGCTCCCGCCATGGTCTCAGGCTCCTAACGGCGACATATGTGGGGCTGTTAATAATCCGTGTTATTTGTTTAGTCATTCTCAGTCTGTGACACAGGATACAGGACCACTTTTGATAAAATAAGACAGCAACTGCAGGTGCCCTACCCTGACAGTGACTGAATGGGGGCAGGATGTACACTGACAAGCCTTGTCAAACAGGTGATCTCACACGTCCACACACAACAGCAGTGTCCGCATGCACACTGACACAGCCATTGTGACACGGATGGTGCCACTGACAGTCATGTCACCTGTGAGCAGGTGCTACTGAAACGCACACACCCGCAAGGCTCTGGACGCAAGGTGAGAGACGCTGTCAGTGTGGCTGCAGACGCTGATTAAGCAGTAGTGATGGAGATACCGGCCACAAGGGAGTGCAGCAACACATGGGTGCAAATCCACTGCCATGTGTATGGAAGGCCAACTAGCAAGAGCTATGCTGGTAAACTTCATTCCCCAGGCCTTAAGAGCACACTAGACTGACTCTAGAGGCGATAGCATTAAGTGTCACAGTTAGAGAATCCTCTTTATATGCTGCTGGAGATGTCTCTGAGAATCAGAGTGCTGCAAGTAGAACCAGAAGAGTAACATTGCAAAACAACAAGGATGGGTAAGTCCGGAGGGCCACTGTCTAGCAGAGTTTATCTACATCTCTAAATCTTCAGGATTGCCTGAAAATCACAGGTAGGTGCATTTGACTACAGATGGAGTTAAACTCCAAGACCGTCATACCTCATTCCTGCCATTGATGCTATTTCAAATCCAACTCAGTGTGATGTAGGCAAAACTGGAGGTTACACAGGCCTGGATGGGAGTGAGGGTGAATTTAACGAAGGCCACAAAGGCATAGCTGTGGGGGGGATCTCACTTTATAGCTTGAAGAGATACACCAGTGAGTGAGACTGTCATATTTAGCATCCAGAGTTTCTGAAACTTTAGCTGGATATGTCATTTCTCTCCAGTTTAGCTTCATTTTATAAACAAACACACCCAAACAATATAATTAATCTCTTCAGGATTGCTTGGAAAGTATACGTGTGTTTGATTAGGGTTAAAGGTAAACTCTGAAGGACAATGGCCCTCCAAGTCTGGAGTTGCACATCCCCGCTAGACACTTTAGTTTGAATCCCACTCAGCAGTGTGGGTAGAACTGATTTTGTTACATCTGTGTCATAATCCAAGTAAAAGGGATGTTTAGAGGGGTACATGCAATGAAGACCAGGACTAAAGGACATGTTCATGCACCTGGCTTCAAGAGGTACACTAGTACTGGAAGCTGCGGCTTTTAGCATTTTAGTTACTGCCCACCTCCCATGCTAGAGGACAGGGGTTATACATTGAAGTTGTGAACCATATAGTTCTCAAACTCTGTCCTGGAGGTTTGGTGTCCTGGAGATTTTAAAGTTAAACTTAAACTTGCCTCAACACACCTGCAAGGATGTTTCTAGTAAGAGCTTGGCTGCGTCCGAAATCGCCTTCTACTCAGTAGGTACTGAATTTGAATTTAAATGTACTACTCAACCGTTAGAAAATTACGTTCTATACAATGTGAATGTGAGCAGAATAAATGGAAGACGTACTACATCCACTATTTTCTCTCATGGGGCATCATGGGATAGTGCAGAGTGCATTTGATGTGCACTTCAGAATCTCGCCGGAAGTAGTAGGTCATCCGGTTACTTCTCACATACTTATTTTGAATTCTATGAATTCAAACATACTACTTGGCTCGCGTACTGTTTTTAGCGTATTATTTAGTATGGAAGTATGCGATTTCGGACGCAGCCCTTGATTAGCTTGCCCAGGTGTGTCTGATTGGGGTTGGAGCTAAAATCTGCAGGACACCAGAACTCAAGGACCGAGATTAAGAACCCCTGATATACAGTATGAGCAAAATTAAGATGTAAATGTGCAGGTAAACCTCACTTTTTTTGGCCACTGAAACTAGAAGCTGCTGTCTTTTGAATGCTAGAGTGGACCTGGAGGGGTTACACAAGCACCACACTGCAGTTAAAACTCAAAGAACGAGGTCTTCAAGTGTCTTTTATCCACTTAGACAAAGGTCATGACACTTTCTACCAGAAGGAGCTGAGCTAGCCAGATAGCACCCTTCCCCGTTGTCCTATTTTTGAGATCTCCATAGGCACAGCACTTACTGTGGAACCTTGGCCTTCTTATTCAAGGCAGATTTATAGCATGCCATGTGGAGATCAATAAGAGAACAATGCGGAGAGATGGAAGCACAAAAGCCGTCTGTGAGAATTTTTGGACAGTAAGGGCTTCCTGCTAGGAAAAGGGACAATAGAGGAATGCTTTGACAAACCAATGCATTCATCTAAAGGAGTTTGACAAGCAGTTCTGTAATCACAAAGAGAGGAAAACAAAACTTTGATTTTTATTTTGGACAACACTGAAAAATAGCCACGATAAAATCATGGAAATGTACAGTACTTCACGGTCTTAACTGACGGAATAAAAAGAGACATTTAAAATAAAGGGGAAAAGCAGGAGAGAATAAAGATGAGACAGCCCGATGCTCTTATGTCACCTGGGGAAACGCATTTGCCCATTAGATGTTGACCCGATTTAGAAGCGCAGCTGTGAAGGTATCCTAGAGTCAGACACCTTCAGCATCCCTCCCTCCCTCCTTACCTCTTCCACTTTCCATGCCTGCCGTTGATATCGTAAGTCAGTTGTGTTGAGTTTCCTCTGCTCTCTCTCTCTCTCTCTCTCTCTCTCTCTCTCTTTCTCTCTTTGAGGTTATGGCACTCTGTCAGAAAGATGTTTGTCTTCTGTGCTTAGTGTCAGGATAAGAGAAGAAGGTGCCGTGCCCCAGTTGGGCTTCATTAGGACTGGGCCGTCGCTGCACGTCTTCAGGCACCCACGCTGTGCCACTCAACATTAGGCTTATTAATTCACACACAGCTGCCCTCTCTCTTATTCTCGGCTGTTTGGAAGTCAGTCTAGCCTGTGGCCACTGAGGGACAAATCCATTTTAGCAGACAGTGCAAGTCAAAACCCATTCACATTTGGCCAAACGTTTTCTGGAGCAGAAAGTGGACAGAACTCTCTGGCTAACATTTATTCCCCCCCATCGCTGTGTCTGATCCTTCTGTCCTGGCTGGCAACTTGCTGTGTGTTTTAACCCAGCAGGACTACTAGACCACTCCATATTTTTGATAATTAAGAAAAATTGGCACCAAGTGTTCAGCATTAATTTATGTGCTCTAAATTTTTCTTTTCCTTACTCAGAAATGGATTCGATTTTTATTCAAATAATAGAACCATTCATCACAAACGTATCTTACATGACAACAATTCACCAAATATTAATTTGTTTTCCTTTGAGTACAGATGTCAAAGATCCCTATTTGCATGGATTCATGGAAATGACTAAAATAGTGTATTAGGAATGTCAGGCCATTTGTATACAACACGTCTTATAATGCGTTTATATATATTATATATGGATGTATATCAGGCAGGTGATAGATAGAAGGTAATTATATAATACAATTTTGAGAATGCGCTTTCTGCACAGTTGTTTTCAGATTAAAACAAACAAAAAAAAAACCTTTGAGATGGTGTGAGATTCAGGCCTGAAGCCAGGAGGGGGTTCGAGTGGTTGGAAAGACCCACCCCCTTACTGACAAAGTCCAGAATTTGGCCCCTATATGAGCTCATTTGTCTCATTTTTGACAACATGCTATCCTAAATTGTGAAAATAACCAATAAAAGTAGGTTTTAAGACAAATGTAATTATTGTTTGTCATTAAAATGGAAAAATTCTGACTGAGGAAATGAGCTGGACGTTTTTTTTTTTTTTTTTAATAATTGATTATAATAAATTAGCATTTATAAAAGCGCAAAAATAGTTTTTTCATATTTCTTTGTTATTTATATATTTTTTATTTGAAATTGTAATCTCACATTACATTATTTATAAAACTGCAATAAGGTAATGCAGTGCACATTTGTAAATAAACACAATTTTTGTAAACATACAATAGAATGGTAAGCACTTTGACAAAAATGTAGCAAATATTTCTGACAAGCTAATTTTAGGGCTTAAAATGTCACTAAAATGCAGTACTTGAACCTTATAATTTAATAGAAAATGAGGAGAATGACTGCAAAAAGGTTCACTTTTTGAGAAAAAAAGAACCACCCGTTTTAATAACCTGTTCCACTGGTTTGTCTAGTTATCCAAATCACATCATTTGGTAAGGTTTTTTTCTGTAAATGCAATTCCATTATAGTTTTAACACACAATTTTTATGTGACTTCAAATTTTTATTCTCAATTTGGTCCTTCCATTCTGCTTTTTATGTGATGTACTAAAATGAGCTGAAAAGTAAGTAGATAAAAACAAATATACTGCAGTATAATATGTCTGTATTTTGAATTACCAACATCTACACATCTTTTTTTTACACAGTTAGACGCATTAGCACACCCATATGCAGGTGGTGATGAGGAAGTTACATAATGAACCAATGCTCATCACAATCAACTTTGCCCACAAGCAGAAAAGTGTATCAATATGTAGAAGGTGCTCAGTGTCATTCACACAGCTACTAAACACCAGTATGGTAACACGCATAAAATTAAAGTCATGAAATAAACATTGTTTGTCAACATTAGATGAAACATAAATCTCTAATGTGCATAACTGATGGGGAAACAACTAAAAAGATCCATAATAATATCAACAAAAAGCATAAAAAGTGACGTGCCATACAGGGAATTCTGGGAAAGTGAATTTATGGTTATTCGCCGTATATATTAAGGAAACATACTGTTAACCAGGTTATGGATTTGTACTGTTGAAATCACGACCATTTTTTACAGTGTATACCTAAATATTTAACATATAATATGAATGAGTTGATTTCACAGTTTTCACAAAATCAGTATTTTGTTGATTACACAGAGATGATACATTAAAATTCTATTTTAGGGCCTGAATATGCCCTTTCTCAAAATCCTAGGCCTTTAATTAAATCTGTTTGCATATGCACAATTCATACCAAGCAAACCAATACCAATTCACACCACAATTCAGCAACCAACTACAACAAATTATTTTAAGCTCTCTTTATATAAATTTTTTACACAGGGAAGGGACAGAGCACATTAATCAATATTCCACAAGTATATAAATGTTCTCAATTAGCCCAAATGCTTTCATTGGTAGCCCCTTATGTTACATGCCTAAAAGTTCAAATTATAGATGTTCTTACATAAATGACAGCTAAATGAATGAAGTTTCTTCAGCATAATTTAATAAAATTTTAAGTAATAAATTAAGTTGAAGTAACAAAAGTCAAAGCAATTTGTTGTTTACCTCATCTTTGTCAATACATTTCTTAAGGAGCCCTTTCTCCTTTTTAAATTCAGAGGTTTTTATATCAGCAGATATGCTTCACAGTTCTCCTGTATTCTTTTCATACCTTTGACCCACACACATCGTTTCTCCTCCCTCACTGTCTTTCTGTCTACACCTCCAGAGCTCCAGCGACCAGGCCTGGGCACAGCCAACAGCGCCGCTCAAATGTTTGGACATGAAACGTTAACCGTCTGCTTGGATTCTCTTTTCCTCGCCGGCTACTCTCGCCTCCTACCTCCTTTTGATCAGCCACAAGGAGCGTTTAGACCCTTTCCACACCTCCTAACTGTAAGCCTACGCGAATCCTGGCCTTGCTTTCACACGTGTGGCGGAGTGTATTTTGCGGCAGGGCTGCAGGGGCCGTGGGAGTAACTTTAGCCCCTGAGTGAGAGCCACCTCACCACATCAAGTCTTGGAGTCAGTGGGCACTGCCACCTCCAATTTAACCCAATTTAACGTGACACTAGCCAGGAAAAACCAGCTCCACAGAAGCAATCGGAGCTGGAACAGAATGAGAGACATTCAAAGTGTGATCTCCTTCAGCGGCGAGGTTCATTTTTCACTTTTTCCTGCAGTGGATTTGTTTTTCTCTCTGCAGAGCCAAGGGATAAAGGGCTGTTGGGTAATAATGAGGGGTGACCAGGGCTGTTGAACGCTCTAAGTTATGTGGAAAGTGTCAGCGGTCCAGTGTGGAGTTACAGTGTGTGTCTTCGTAGCAGCTGAATTAAATTGCTGGCCGCAGTATAATCAGTGGGAGGACTCAGGCCTCCGTGTAACACTATCTATGACCTTCTTCTCCAGCCAAAGGGTTTCTTGTTATCACTGTTTTATTTTGCCAGGAGACATTTGCCTTTATTTACTTATTTATTATGGCAAAAGCACTTTTACAGGAACGTAACTGCTTCTTGTGTTGTTTTCTTCTTTCCCCCCTAAGCTTGAATATAATAAGAAGCGTTCCCTTAATGCCTATAGATTATATGTGATTCCAACAATAAGTCATTTGTTTGATAACAGGTTATATTTTCAAAATTGGACAAACATGAAACAGTTAGTCAGTATTTTCCATATTTGTGACCCTGGATCATAAAACCAGTCTCTTGCGCATGGATATATTTTTGGCAATAGCCAAGGACAGATTGAAATTATCAAAGTTTTAAGTTTTTCTTTTACGGCAAAAATGCATTTAGTAATTTTTATACTATAAATAAATCTAAATTAAATGTTTAATGTGCTTAATATTTAATTTAGACACCTTTAAAGGTAATTTTCTTTTCTTTGTTTATATTTTTAACCCTCAGAGTCTAGATATGGGCGTCACGGTGGCACAGTGGGTTACACAATTGCCTCACAGCAAGAAGGTCGCTGGTTCTGGCCCCAGCTGGGACAGTTGGCATTTCTGTGTGGAGTTTGCATGTTCTCCCTGTGTTGGCGTGGGTTTCCTCCAGGTGCTCCGGTTTCCATCACAATCCAAAGACATAGATATAGGTGAATTGAATAAGCTAAATAGGCCGTAGTGTATGTGTGTGATTGCAAGAGTATATGGATGTTTCCCAGTATTTTGAAGGTTTAGGGCTAATGGGAAGGGCTATATACCAAAAGGTAAGAACATTTCCCAGAATTTTTGTCATTATTACAAATTTCTACGACAAACGAGCATATGTTTTAATATATTAATAACCGTGTTCATGTTTTTCAGTAATGCTTTAAAAAATGCTAAAATAAAAACCTCTAATTTCACTAACTATACTCCCTGATAATAACTCTTATATAATAGTCCCACAACATACTTTGTCATCTGTCACTCTGACACCCTGCAGAGAAAAGTCTAGTGACTGGAAATGACCTTTTTACTGTGTCTGCTATAATGTTAATGTTGTTTTCTTGTGTTTACATAGATGAATATGGCCACAGTGTAGTAGCTCAGTTATGAGCTTATTGCCACATTATATCTTTACCATGATATATGCCTTCTGGGATTTCCTGAGGATAAATTCCAAAAAAATGGTGCAACTAGAATAACTACAGCAGTCATCATTGTAGATTTCATGTGAAGCAAGAGCTCATGATGACATACTGTATGATGACGTGTGCAGGTGTTGTAGTGGTGTCCCATTTCTTAGGGGTAAATTTTGAAGCCCTTCCCCTTAACACTCTGATTCAGGAGCCAAGGGGAAGGGGTAGGGGTACAACAATAAAATTGGTATTGGGCCTTATTCAACTTTCAGATGATGTATTAATCTCAGTTTTATTCAATTGACAATTATGAACGATTTTGTGGTCCAGGGTCATATTTAGATTTTTAAAAAATGATTTCAGTGTTGCTTCTGAGATTTTCTTGGGAACTAGATTTGTTTCAGTGTCTGATTTTAAACTTCCATAATAAATGACAGACCGATGAACATATTGCACATGTAGAGAGATACTTCGATCTAATTATGTTTCAGGGAAGGCAACACTATGTGTGACACAACAAAAAAAGACATATAAAAGACAAAATGTCACTTCATTGCATAATGTCTGGCTGAAACATGTTCTGGTTAAAGGAATAATCAAAAATTAAAATTATGTCATGTCTTTTTTGGTCTATAAACAATGAAAGTTGATCTATTTGGACTCTTTTGTCTTTATAAACAAATCCAATGGAAACATTCTCTATTGTTTTAGAGAATATAAACCGTTATCCATCTGCATTAAATTCACCGCTGGCACTAAATAAAATAATTTAACATTATTAGAGTATATGTATCCAATATAGTTATCCAAATATAAGTATATGCAAGTATATTTATCCAATAATCTGACTACATATCTAAATTAATTCCTGTCTATTTTAAATTTTTGTTTCTAATCATCAAAAAATCCTGAGGAACAACAAAATGTGTTACAACTGTGTTGTCTAGAACACCAAATGCACATTTAAGATGGTTTCTTAAGAATAACACAGAAAGCCACAGAAAATGGCTACAGAAAATTCAATTTTGCTATTATAGGAGTGAGTTAAATTTAAAAATAATATAAAGGAATGAAATTAATGGATAACAGAATACATAACACGGTCACATAAAACAGCTGCACCCATAACACATTTATTAATGATCTGATTTTTTTTTTACCGACTTCAAACTTTTAAAATGTCTAGTAATAAATTAAATTTGGTGAGTTTTGCAAGAAAAAATAATCGCAAATTCTTTGGTTATTTTTTTTTAAAATTCAAGACAACATTGATGATAGCAACAAGCCAAAAAGCTAAAGAGTTCAGCTTCTCAGCACATGCATATCTCCCACATGTCTCTATTTGGAAAAGCAGCCGGCGTGCACAGACATGCACGACCGACCCTTTCAGATTTAGCCTGGGCTGTATTTTTTGGGTTCATCACCACATCCAGCCACAAAATCACATTGCGGGCTCTGCAACACAGCGCAAAAGACATGTCCTGAGCTGGTTTATGCCCCAACCCTTTGCGTGCATGTTGATGAGAGCGGCTGCTGTCGAAGCAGTGCGAGACAGAAACCCAACACAGGTCAGCGGAGACTGACATCCAAAGAGATCTGAGCAGAAGCACAATAAGAGAGGCCGAGGAGCTCACAGCAGCGAGACAGGCCGGGAGACAGACAGGGGGCATGAGGCTCTGGAAACAGCGGGGTGAAAGCCCCTGGGCTCTTGATCATGCAGCCTCTTCAGATGAATTACTTATTAGGGAATATGTGCAGAACGTGGGCTTCTTCCAGCCTGTGATCTCCCTGCCAGTTTAGCCAAAGTCCTCTCCTCTCCTCCCCTCAGCCAACCAGAATTTATCTGGCATGGTCCTGAGCCCCGAGCTCTCCACGCCAACACCGTGGAAAGAGAAAGAAAGAGACGAAGAGTGAGATATGGATCAAGAGAGGAAGTGAGAGACGGCAGAAAGAGAGAGTGCTTTCGTTCTCTTCGTCTGGCCTGGGCCTTTTTGACACGTGTAGAACCATAGCATTCGCACACATGCGGCTTTCTCTTTAGTGTGTGTGTGTGGTGAGGGCAGGACTGGCATGGGCCAGACGGCGGTCTGATGAGCTGCCAGGGAAAATCGATTAAGAAAAATCCACCAAATCGTGTTGCGTGAGAAGTTTGAGCTGATGGCTGGCAGTGGCAGGACTGCAGCTGATGAAGACGGCTCTTGCTTTACTGTGGTAAATTCTGCTTTTTTTTCATTTTTTACTGCCATCACCAGACCGCCAGTCAGGAACAAAGACCACTGGCACAGATGGCTTTGAGAAATGCATTTCAAGCCATCAGCGCTGAGACCTGCTAATGAAAACCAGACTGCGACTTTAAAACAGAGAGAGAGAGGGGGAGAGGGGAAAAAAAGTGAGATAGGAGGCATGAAAAGAGGCTAAGCAGACTTATAAATAACTTCTTCACTCTAAATAATTGACTATGCAAAAATCAATAGCCCTACTACGTGAAAACAATCGATGTAGAGTTTAAATAGTATAGAGAACAGCATAAAATGCTTAAGAGTTTCTTCTCTGCTAGTCTATCACAGAGACACAAAAACACTACTTTGCAGTAAATAGTCGCACTGTATCTCAGCAGACATTAAAAATAACTGCAAACAAACTAACAAGCCACTTATTAAGCAGCTGAACTACAGTCTACATTCAAGCTACTATTAAAAATAAATAACACAAATTGCAAAAAAGTTACTGCCACTATACATTACAAACAAACAACAGCAATAACAGAGTAATGTAAAACTATTAGATTATACTGCTTAATACATCATTTTGTTGATTTCTTTGGTTTTCTGTGATCGCGGAACTTTTAGAGGCTCCCTTTAAATTCAAGTCAGAATTAAATTCAACTCAAAACAGAGAGAAGATTTTTTTCAACACAATTCTAAATAATAGTTTTAATAACTCATTTCTAATTACTGTTTTTTTTTATCTTTGCCATGATGACAGTAAATAATATTTGACTAGATATTTTTCAAGACACTTCTATACTGCTTAAAGTGACATTTATAGACTTAACTAGGTTAATTAGGTTAACTAGGCAGGTTAGGGTTATTAGGCAAGTTATTGTATAATGATGGTTTGTTCTGTAGACTATCAAAAAAATATATAGCTTAAAGGGGCTGATAATTTTGACCTTAAAATTGATTTTTAAAAAAGTATAAACTGCTTTTATTCCAGCTGAAATAAAACAAATAAGACTTTCTTCAAAAGAAAAAATATTATCAGACATACTGTGAAAATTTACTTGCTCTGTTAAACATCATTAGGGAAATATTTAAAAAATAAAAGAATTGAAAGAGGGGTTAATAATATTGACTTCAGCTGTATATCTGGAAAGTTTTTGCACTGTATAAAAATGTTGCTGCCTAATTTTTTAGTTGACTCAAATCAACTTTTCTAGTCATCTAAACTTACATTAGTCAAACTGACTAAAAATATTAAATTAAGCTTTGTACACTCAAAAAATGATTAATGCCGCTTGTTCAAACTACTTATTTAAAATGAGCTGAAACAACACAATTCTTGTCATTTCTTTGGCCAATTTATTTGTTTTATGTTCAGTCCACTTGTATTTGTAAACCATTAAGTTAACTGTGTTTTGTGTTGGAACAACATGACAGAATTGTGTTGGTCCAACTGGTTAGGAGGTTTGTAGTTCCCAGCATGCTTTGCGTGGGATTGAAATAACCCAGCAGGCACACAACATCAGAAGATGTTAATTTTTGTTTAGATTTAGGTCATGACGTCAGATGACCAAAATTCAATGTCTAGACAGCGTCGGTATATTGACGTCCAATAACGATGTCAAATTATGTTGATATTTGGTTGATTTTAGGTTGGACGTTGGACATTGACGTAGCCCTGACGTTGGGTTCTGACGTTAACACAATTTTCATTTCCAAACAAAATCCAGCGTACCCTGTTGTTGGGGAAAAACGTCAATATGATGTCATGTTGATGTCCTGTGCCTGCAGGGAAGAGACGGAAATGTTAACAAAAACAGTAATCTTAAGAGTTTAAATGTAAGACTTGTTGAGTTTAATCTTCACTTTAGTTTGTAGAAGATTTTCATGTAATCCTTTGGGTTTTAAGATTACCACCTTGCAGAAGCACCCATCCTTTGGGGGTTGGCAGCTTAATTAGCAAAAATGCAATTTGTTGCTTTGCTCAGTGAGCAATAACTGTCCTAAAATGAGTTCTGAGATCAGTCTCAATCAACTGTATTTGTAACTGATGAAAATATGCTTAAAATGGCTCTTTTAGTTTATTTAGAATAACTTCAAATAAAACTAAGAGACTTCGAAATGAACAACACATAATAGACATGCATGATATTATAAGACCTTTGAGTTTAAGTTAAATAAAAATACAAATGTATTTAAAGTTTTAATTGATAAAATCATGGTGGACAAACTCAATTGCATTTAATTGTGTAAACAACTGCTAAACAAATTTATTGAATGAAAATCCTGTCCTCAATTAAATTGAGTTCATCCAATGAGTTATTTTTTTGAGCGTATAATTAAATCAGCATGAACTTTAAAAAAATGTTGAAACCTAATTAAATTAAAAATAAGTTCAAGTAACAGAAAAAAAAAACTGCTAAGTGTTTTTGTCATATTTTTTACAGTGTGTGAATTAGCAAAAATGTTTAGGTGATCAATAAAATGTATACACTGTATAGACATATTTTTGCATTCCCATCCCCCCCATCCCCAGCGCCAAGAGGGGAGAACAGATGATTACTTAATAATAATAATAATAATAATAATAATAATAATAATAATAATAATAATAATAATAATAATAATAATAATAATAATAATCATTATTATTATTATTATTATTATTATTATTATTATTATCATAATTATTATTATTATTATTTGTAACTTGACAATAAATACACTGTTTTTGTCAGTCATAACACTATGCTGACAGTTCAAGTCATATATATTTCATACACATGTAGTATCAAGTTACTTCTCAACACTGGTTTGTACATGCGAGCATAGAGGTGAAGGGATATGTAAGCGAGCTTTGTTGTGTCCTTCTACAGGGAAGCAATGTGAGTTTCACCTGTGGGGGTTCAGCTCCACAGAGGCGAGCGCAACACTCCTAACGTGGGCTGGCAACATGAGGCTCTGGGCCACTTTAACACCCAGCACAAATCCAGAGTGAAACAATCATTTCACACAACTTCTGTTTCTGTCATGTTGAGAAATGTAATTTAAGGCCAGCGAACGCGACCCCCGGGTTATTCGCTCCTCTTTTTCTCCGTCTCGGCCCACATCACAGCTGTGTCTGAACAACACACTGCTGTATCAGAAGGGAACGAGATTATTGTGAATAATAGGGTTAAAAAACAATCATAGCCCCATCTCACAGAGTGAAAGAGAGCGAGGGAGGAAATGAATTTAAGTGTGTCAATGGTCAAATCAAGAGATTTCCTCCGGATACCACAGACAGGGAAGGAAAAAAAAGAGTGTATAAGAGAAGAAATAGATACATAAAGATAAGGAAGAGGAGGGAAAAAAACGGAGCATGATTAGTTGCCCTAGATTTTTAAATTTATCTCCTGTTTTGGGCATTAAGTAAAATAACCAAAGTAATATAATCAACTGGCCCCATTACGGAAAGTTCCCATGTAGGGCAATTGAACAAAGTGGCGTCCTCAAAGTGTGAAGGAGCCGAAATCAGGTCGTTCCTGGGAGCCATCGGTAATGAACCTCGTCAGACGGGGGAAGTGCGCGCGTGAGCCGATTGTGCTGACCTGAGAGCAACGCTACATGGCACTGAAAGCAAATGTTGCATGCTAATTCAATGCGACTCAGAAAAAACCAACATGCTCACAAACGCCTCTTCTCTGAAACTGTCTGGTCAGTTTGGGCTGTACAACTCAACCAGCAGCTGTTAGCATTGGGGTAGAATCAGTAATGTAGTGCTTACGTCCCAAAAGTGAGTACTTCTGTCTTTTTTTACACTAATGATAGAATAGAAACATTAGTGTTAACCCACATACACAAGCCTTCAGCAATCCAAGCTTGATCATTGTGCCTGTGTTTATGCAACCAACATAACTTTATTGGAATTTCTTTTATTCGTTATCAATTTAGTTTGGTTTTTTATATTTCACTCCATTTCCCTTTTATAAATATATTTTACTCTAGGTACCAAAAGCAGTACTGTTACAGTAGGAACCTTATAGACAAAAATATTCCCATTGAAAACCATTAAAACAATATTTGCAATCCACTGGCTAAATGTGACGTCACGCGAAGCTGTATGGTGAGACTCAACAAATGGTAATAATAATCGTTTACAATTATATTTTCAAAAATCACAATCTCAATCTATATATATCCATGCCTAATATCTGATGAAACTTACCAGAAACATTTTTTTTATAAATTGTTAAAATACTGGTGTCTGTGATGCAGCAATTTCAGAAACTGTTGTGTACACTATGATTTTATATCATTTTAATGTGTGTTATGACTAAAAATGGTCATAAACAAATATTTTCTCAATTCAAATGAGTAGTGGTTTGGACCTGGAAACAATATTCTATACGTCATTACTTAACAAGTCGATATTTAATCAACACTGAACCTGGCACTATCTTTTTTTAATTAAGAGACTTGTTGACAAGGCATTAAATTCAACCCAGGCTAATTCTGAAAACGCACCTCTAAATATATTTCTGGAGATCGCCAAATACGTCCCAATACGTTTTTTTTTTTTGCAGTTTTTGTTTTCGCGAATCAACCAGAGGCCGCTGTGTACACTTTTTGTGCCACTCGCACCTGCTCTTCTCATGTAAATCCAGCAGGAGCCACTGTTGACTGACTGATTAACTGACTGACCGATCAACTGACCCACCCTCCTCCTCCAATACTGTTTGCAAAAGCACAGATTGACCTCCCCACCCACCTCCCTAAAACCAACCTACAGTTTTCAAAATCAATCCAGAAAAACAAAAGCCCTCACCTGATTTTTACCATGTTTTCATATTTTACCACATTCTCACCCTATTATTTACTTGTTTATTTTATTTTTTGGCTTTTGTTTTACCTGCTTACTGAAACTGTTATTCGCCAGACTTAAACCCCGTCGCCGTGGTCAACTTCTCTCTGTGTCTCAAGTCCGCCAACGTACATGGCGAGCTAACTGGACAAACTGTTAACAGCGGGAAAGCTGTCCATATTGAGGTAAGCGGTCAGCTGGTTAGCACGAAAAGGCACAGTGTTATACCACACAGCAGCATTCATTTTAAAGACAAAATGCAGCCATACCTACTTCTGGCTACATAATTCACAATCTCCAGCAATGTATATAGGGCTGCCTTTTCAGAATGAGCCAATTAAATTTTTTAGAAGTGTTAATTAAATTTGTACAAAAAATATATATATAAATAAATAAATAAATAAATAAATAAATAAATAAATTAATTAATTAATAATAATAATAATAATAATAATAATAATATATATATATATATATATATATATATATATATATATATATATATATATATATATATATATATATATATATATATATATATATATATATATGATATTTATCATGCTTTTTTTGACAGACATTTTAGTTTTTTTTCCTCTGTGCATCTATTTAAAATCTATGGCCAATGATTAAAATATAATAAGACATGCATTCATCAACAGAGACCTCAACTGTTGTTGCTGTCTTCAGTCGTTTGTTGTTGTTGTTGTCCACAAATTGTGAACACAAAAGTAATGTATACTTTGATCAGTCATAGAAGACTTTGACATGTGTGTGATTTTATCTATGAATAAATTTGCATTGCTGGTAAATCTACGGTGTCAGTTTAGTTGTCCACTGGTCATCTGTAACAAAGGCAGGCTGAGGAAGATCATTCCGGCAGGGTTTAATTAGATTAGCCCACACATCCCGGACACTTACTGCCCTTCTGAGGCATGCTGGCCTGAGGAGGGCTACTGCATTTTTGCCTTAATGAAATTAGCTCTCCATATTTAGGCAAATAAACAACACTTATCAGTACACAGATAATGTGGCCAGCGGAGGTAGACAGTGACCTCGCACTCTGATCGATTGAAGTTCACATGTTTCCTAGAGTCACATTAGAAATACAAACACCTCTACTTTTGCTCTCACAGCTGAGGATGCCTGTGACAAACAGCAACTCTTAAAATAAAGCTAGTTCAACTCAAATATTAACAATTGACCAAATTTTAATAATCATTTAAAGTACACCATGAACAGCTTACAATGGCAAAGTTGAAGTAATAAATTATCTTTTAGTGAAAAATAGCATTTGTAAATCTTGTTCAGTATAGTAAGTTGTTTAATTATAATGACTTATTGTAAGCAGTGTAAAATTATTTATTGTTTGTTTTGGAATCTCCACACAGTAAATACATAAAAATAAATACTAATAATATTTTAGAATCATTTAGATCCCTTTGTAGTTTTTATTACTATTAAATATATTACATTTCGCATGTTTAGTTTGATTTAAGTTGTCAATATCATTATTTTAAATGTGTCTATAAGTTTTGTGATGTTTTATAGTGTTAGTTACCTCAGTATGTCAAGTTTTTCCCTTGACAACTAGCTTATTATAAAGTTATATTTTATAGTTTGTTATATTAAATCAGTGTATTGTTTTATGCTTATGGTTTGGTTAATTATAGTAACCCTGATAGCCTTACAATTTTATTGTGTAGGGATGAATTTTAGTCAGACTTAAACGTTCCATGTAATCTGAAGAAAAGGCACAGGATAGACTTTGATACCTTTTGCCCTCTTTCCTAAACTTTTTCCTCTCTGGTATTGATAAATATCTATGTCAAACTATCTTTTGAAATCCCAACAGATAAGTAAATCTTTATATCACTGGTTAATTTTAACAAAAGAACCATTCGTTGCTCTCATAGTGTATTTAAAGAGAAGGACGAAATGTCTCAGGGTCGCAAGTCTGTATCCAGAATGGCCCGTAGTGAAAAGCTCTCAAGCTCAACACTATGGACTTCCATCTATACTCTTAGATTTATCTTTGAGTATTTGATGTAGTGCATTTACTTCTAAATTGGCTTTTAATGTTTGATTCTGTAATTGGCATGATACACTTGTATCTGGAAAATAAATGTTAATCTTTTTGATTAATTCTGAATTCTCCTGAAATCTTTTACATCCAGTAGATTATGTAGAGGCTGGTGTTACCTTGATCTGTGTACATGATATCCAAACGAATAGCACAAGACTGTTTGGAGCAGTCAGCACTTCAGCTCGGAGACTATTCGATTTCTGGTTATCGCTGATTTTGCATGCAACTTGCAACATGACTAAATTAACTACGTTTTGAGTACGAGTGAGCAGGAGGCAACTGGACTAATTGGGTATTAGTTAACCCTGCATTCTCTGACTAACTTCAGAATGTCGAGATCCTGTCCGTGAGAAACACGTAAACCCTGGGGCGTTAAACTCTGTGCGGCATTGCGTCCCTAATAAACGTAACTGAAGAGTATGGGATCAGATTGAATCAAAACACTAAATTGATTCATTAACCCATTCCTGATTAGAAATACAGCCTAAATTTGATGGTCACTTACAATTGGAGCTGAAAACAAATAAAAATAAATTTTAATAAATAACACAATTTTTCAGAAGCATTAAAAAGGCTTACACGCATTTAACCTTTGACCATTCATCGTCTTTGGGCTGATAGAATGGAATCTTACAATTGTAAGGAAATCAGTGTATAATAAAGTGTCTTAAACGCACAAATAAATAGTTTTAAATACAGATGAAATGCAGAAATAAAATATAATTAAATTAAATTGAATAAATTTAAATTAAATATGTCATTTTATATAAACAGAAACCATATTAAATGCAAGTAAAACGCTTGCCTTAATGTATAAAGCTTTAAAACATTAGGTCAAAATATGACTGTAATGTTGTCTCATAAAAGAACAAGTGATTACACTAATTAGTATTATATAATAAATTATTAAAACATCCTTGCTGATGTTAAAATGTCCTTGCTGACAATTATTCAGTAATTTGAGGCTGGACTGTGACCCATAAGTAGAGTTACCAAATGATTCTTGCTCTTAGTTTGAATGAAAGTTTTTTTTCTATACGCATTTCCATCTTTAACTCTTACATAAACTTCCCTTTTCATTGATGTTTATATGTGCATGCATACGTATATACAAATGTTCACATGTGTAGAGGTTACAATGTGATTAGAGTTGTATGTCCTGCTGTCAGTCAGACAGAGACTGACCCATGGGGCCGTACGTGACCCAAACAGTGGCCAGAGAGCATCTGTAGGTCACACACACACATACACATACATTCTATTCCTGCACCAAGGACACAAAGGCAGACGGAGCTTCTGGCCTGGCCTTGATCTCACAGCTTTCCCTCTCCAGCCATTCATCTCTCTTCTTATCTCTATCTCTCATGTTTCTCTACTCAGAAAGGCCTGCTGGACCCCCAGGGCCTTTTCTCCAGGCCTCTGTCCATTCTCTGTTGTTCTTCTCGCTTTCCTTTCTCACGATTTTTCTCAACCTGGTCCCTAAAGGAGGTCATTAACATCCTTACCTTATGCTCTGATGTAATGAAAACTCAGAAAAGACACATGTTTCTGGAGAGACTGTGCTATCAAAACTAATCAAATCAAACTGAAATAATTAACATGATAGAAAGAATACATTTAATGAAAATAAACCATTTCTGCATAAACTCTGGTCAGCACATCTTAAAGAAACAATGTGTATTTTTTTAGCCACTAGAGGGCGCACGTTCACAATAAACAAAAGATTGATGACGCTGTGACTGAGACTGGAATCATGGGAGTTGTAGGCTTCATTACATCTTACGGGACTCCTTCAGAAATCATGTTTATGGATTTAAAAGTTTTCCAAATTTATTATCATGGTAGTATAAAGCAGAGTAATGCTGTGTTCACACCAGATGTGGCATGTGCAAATAAATAGACGCGTGAACATTTTGAGTTTACTCTCTTCATTCATGCATCAACTTCACTACACAATAGATACGGGTCATGGGCGGGGCCTCTGTCTGCCTGGTGGCTGTAGTTTTGTAGAAAAATGTCTAACATGTTTTTTATCGATAGAATAGCTGTGTTTAAGTGCTTTAGGAAGGCTGAAAATCAGCGTTGATTCATTTGGCGCTGTGTCTGAGTGCACTAGAACCTTTCAGAGGTGCATCTAGCTCTGCAAGTTCATCAACTCCTCCAGAAACTATACCTTGGTGATGGAAGCTTTCAGATGTGCTTTAGACTGAACTGAAACCAGTTTGATGAGCTGATGTCATGTGTCGGCAATAGGATTTCCCATCGGTACACCAACAACAGGTACTTCATCATAATCACGTCTCTACTGGAGCAAGCTTATGATTGGTTAACGTGACGTAACTGTCCGCTAAATTTCAGATTTTCCAACTCGAGCGATTCGAGTGATTTGTGCGTAAAGAGCATTAAACGCACAAAACGCTCAACTCGCGCTGCTACATTCGTGCGAATGAGGCGGCAAGAATGACATGATTCGCGCGAACGAAGCAGCGCGAGTTGAACGTTTTGCATGTTGGACGCGATTATTCGCTTACCGTGTGAATTGCTCGAGTTGGAAAATCTGAACTTCAGTGGACAGTCATGTTGCACTGCAGGATGTTTATATGCGTCTTTACATTGACTTAAAATCACTTGTGCTTGACACTTCATCCACATCTGGTGTGAACGCAATATATAGCTGAAAGCTCTCAAAGTGAAACTTTTTTAAGATTTCAAAAAACAATTGCTGATGACAGATGAGAGTGACAGAGCACGAAAGCAGCAGAGCTTTTATTATGCCTCAGTCCACTGCTACCAGTTTTTCTGGTCGTGATCACACAGGGAAGAAGCTGTGCTGTTTTGTCATATTAAATACATTTTAAGGTTCTGTTATGATGCTGCTCTGTGCAGTCTAATAAAACACATAACATTTAAAAGTTTCTTTGGTGTTTTTTTTTTTATAAAACCAAAACAGAATTTGAGGGTGTATTATATCATTAGCATGCCGACACAGGAGTCATTTGAGTCATTAGAAAAAAAGACTTATTTCACTGGATTTGAACATTCTTCAAAACATTTGGGATAATGTAAGTACATAAGTCAGCAAATATATATATATAACAATTTTCTAGTAGTTTTTGGATATTTTAATGAAAAAAATCTTACATATTGTGTTTTAACACTGGAAATATACTGATGTGGTCATTTAGACTGTTTTTAAATTTTGTAATATTTTTTTTATATACAGTTGAAGTCAGAATTATTAGCCCCCCGGAATTATTAGCGCCTCTGTTTATTTTTTTCCCCAATTTCTGTTTAATAGAGAGAAAAATTTTTTCAACACATTTCTAAACATAATAGTTTTAATAACTCATCTCTAATACCTGATTTATTTTATCTTTGCCATGATGACAGTAAATAATATTTTACTAGATATTTTTAAGACACTTCTATACAGCTTAAAGTGACATTTAAAGGCTTAACTAGGTAATTAGGTTAACTGAGCAGGTTAGGGTTATTGAGCAAGTTATTGTATAATAATGGTTTGTTCTGTAGACAATTGAAAAAAATATATAGCTTAAAGGGGCTAATAATTTTGACCTTATAATGACTTTTAAAAATTAAAAACTGCGTTGATTCTAGCTGAAATAAAACAAATAAAATATTATCGCACACACTGTGAAAATTTCTTTGCTCTGTTAAACATAATTCGAGAAATATTTAAAAAAGAAAAAAGAGGGGCTAATAATTCTGACTTCAACTGTATATATAGCTACCTTGACTTTTCCTAAATATGTTTATTATAATAAGGTTATTATAAGAAAATTACAAAACACAAAAGTTAAATAAAATAAAATAAAGATATAGGTGGACTTTCCTATTCTAAAGAATATTAAAGACTTTGTGAAATAAAAATTCACAATGTTTATTATAAAATTCAGTTTCAGCTAGAAGTGCATTAACCAACTAAAATAAAAGTCTTTAAAAGTGCTGACCTTAAAGAGGATTTTTAGCTGTTTTTTGTGATTGATTAAATGCAAGTGAACAGCTACTGGTATTCTGAGATGAAAAGAAGATTCATTTACAGGCAGTTATGGAGTTAAGTGATTAGTTTGTGGAAGAAACGGAACATTATTTACAATATGATTATGCTTAATCCACAGCTTTGACAAATGATACAGTTGCACAAGATTCCTGTTACATAATGATGCCAAATATTGGCAACCTTTGAATAGTCAGTCATTGTGAAACAGACACACAATAAAGATATCTTACTTCTTTTATAGGTTCAAAGCATGTATATGCACAAGTAAATATCATTTTTAAGAATATATTCTTCATATTTTCGGGTAAACAATAATAAAGATAAATCACACACGAGATACAAGTCTTTCTTTAATAAAAAACTGAAATATTTTAGTTTATGCTTCAAATTATGTTCTTGAAGCTCAGCATAGTTTAAAGTTTAATATATTAAAGACTGGTGCAAGCAGTAGCTTTAATTGGTAGCCTCTTTTTTATAGCTAATGTATATATATATATATATATATATATATATATATATATATATATATATATATATATATATATATATATATATATATATATATATATGTGTGTGTGTGTGTGTGTGTGTGTGTGTGTGTGTGTGTGTGTGTGTGTGTATTTTTTTTGTGTATAAGCGGGGTCAAAAGGAAAGTTTTACAGTCAAATACAGTGAAGACTCTCAGTAGCAAGTACACTCAGACGTCTTCAAGAAAACCTGCTAATTACTTTCAAATCAATAAAAGAGGAAAAAGAAAAAAACTCTCCTTCCTCCCCTCCTTCTCCGTCAATCTCCTCTGCGTTCTCTCTCTTTTTCCCACATGGTGGGTAAGGGGCCGCTCCTCTGCCGGCATTTTAATTGTGGCAGCAATCAGGCAGATTCACAGGAACTAATTAATATGCAGATTTGCAGCATCTTTCCTCTGCCAGTCTTTTTCTCTCTCACTTTTTAGTAGACATTTCACAAATTACAACTCAAGTGCTTTACGATTGCTTATATAAAACGTACATTAATGCTCACCGTGCTGTTTGATGTCTAATTTTAGCATTGGATCAACCGCGCTCCCTGCCAACCCCGCTTATGGTAAATGATTGATGTTTTACCATGCAGCATTTTCCACTTCATTAATAAAAAAAGTGCATCTTTATTTATTAATGAGCGATATACATGTGCGTCTATTTATAATGCAATTAGAGCAATATTAGTGTGTCACATCTCATTTGGATAAGTGCGCCATACAAGCCCACCAACAATACCCATTTCAAACACGTCTAGGAGTGTCAAAGACAAAAGCAGTTTTGGTATAGGAACACTAGGAGGAGATTAAGCCTTATTTTTTCTATTGTCTGGAAGTGTGCAGGGAGTGACTAAATTAGGCTCTTCGTCTGTGTGCTCAGCACATTAGCACAATATAAAATTTGAAGCGCTGCACACAGTCCATTGCAGTTAATAGTCAGATAATGAGAGCGTGGAGGCAAACGCCACTATTAAATCATTGTTTAATACTTCACACTGAAAGATTGCCTTTCGGTGGAGGTGTTTTCAAATGGCTCACTTTTATCCCGGTCCTACTACCATAAAACTAACGATGTGTGAATGTCTGTAAGTTACGGTCTGCTCTGATAAAGCTTTGTACACATCTGAAAAGCAAACAAACAAGCAAACGAACCAGCAAACAAACTAAAAGCTTCAAACAAGACATAAAAAAGACACAAAAAAAAAGCACTACATTGATTCATTTACCCATATGTTTATGCTGGACTTCATCTATATAATTTTGTTTATTTTTATATTATATAATATATAGTTAAGGCATCACGGTGGGGCAGTGGGTAGCACGATCCCCTCACAGCAAGAAGGTCACTTGTTTGAGCCTCGGCTGGGTCAGTTGGCATTTCTGTGTGGAGTTTGCATGTTCTCCCCGTGTTCACGTGGGTTTCCTCCGGGTGCTCCGGTTTCCCCCATAAGTCCAAAAGACTTGTGGTGTAGATGAACTGGGTAAGCTAAATTGTCCGTAGTGTATGCGTGTGAATGAGAGTGTATGGATGTTTCCCAGAGATGGGTTGCAGCTGGAAGGGCATTCGCTGCGTAAAACATGTGCTGGATAAGTTGCCGGTTCATTCCACTGTGGCGAACCCAGATTAATATAGGAACTAAGCCGAAAAGAAAATGAATGATGGAATGAATATATAGTTAACAAATGATGAAAAGTAGTTGTTAAAAGTCTGTTCACATTCCAATAGTATCAATTAAAGTAAATAATCTAAATATCTTATATGTACTTTTATATTCTGGGTGAGGCATAAAACTAAAAAATGTTCATCCAATTAAAATTTATCAGGTCGACAATTCCCATAATTCTGATAAGTAGCCCAAACTGTCTGTCAACACATGTATATTTGAACATCTGCACACCCGTTCACGCAGATCCTTCGTTTGCATGTGCACTGTGTTCACCTGTACATGAGAGAGAGAGAGAGAGAGAGAGTGACAGCGGTAAAAAAAAATGCTGAATCAAAACTTTAAAATCCTGAATCAATATTGGAGTTACTTTTGCACGCTGGAGAAAGGATGACACCCTGGCTGAAGTATTCCTTTTAGACAGGTAATATTTAGAAATTTCAAATATTTACATTTAAAAAAAAGCAAAAACTGAACTGAAATGAAATTACAGTACTGTATGAAAAATACAGTTGCAGGAGTTAATTTGCTCGGGGTGAAATTCTTTTTTCATTATATTTTTATTGAGGTATTTATTTTTCTGCTTCTAATGAAATACCATTCAATCCCCTAGCATCATTTAAGTTAGAGGCTAGTCAGAGCTATGATTTTAGATCGTGATTGTTAGCTGATCCACAACATTTTGAAAGTTTTGTTTTCAGCTAACAAACCATCATAAAAAAACTCATTATAATATTGAAGAGACAATAATGATTAGCCTATTTAATTTCCTTTACTTCTCCGTCTGCGCACTGCTACAGCATATCAGTTCAGTATGTTCACTATGTTACATAGCTGTCCTCTGCCGGTCATGTCTTTCTTGTGGTAGACCATGTTGTTATCTTCCGCACAGAACTGCAGCACTGCATTCACTTACGCATACTCAGTAGCCACATCAGTATGTTTTAAAACTATTTTAGTCACGCAAAGCTTACATAGATTTTGTTGTGTTACGAATGGATTATATACACAGAAGTGTTGTTCAGCCACTGAAATCCTCAGGCAAAAGCTTGATGTCACTATTTTCAATTTCATAAGGTAACAGCATCGATAATGTAGATTTTTATTTAGTTTAATAACAAAACAAGTAAATAGCGCTATTCCACCTAGCCTGCTTTACTGAGCTGAAGTTGATTTTATATTCATATCACATTGGTTCATTTTTGAACAATGACAACCTGTGACGCACTCCCTATATTGTTTACCATGCTACTTTGAATATTTGGTCTGAAATTGCATGTAAGTATGGCTTAGTAATGAATGTAATTTCTGCATGCCGCCGGCCAAGCACTAAGCATACAGTAGTCGTTTTAGGACAAAGCGCTTGAGAGAGTGAGACCAGCGATCCTTGCATGCATAAAATATTGCACATTATCACAAGTTTTGCTTGCTACACAACTGAAAACGTGCTCAATATAATACAGTTTTTCAATCAGAATTGTGATACTATAAAGTACTATAAAGTTTTCTAACTGGCGAATGACATGATCTAGTGGGTTGTCTACTGTCATCTTTAAGGTGCGTGTTCGCGATTTCAGGAGGTGTGGCTTTGAACGGCAGGGTAGGGACTGTGTTTCAAAGATATTATGCTGATGGATACTATTTTGGCAGATCTAAACTGCACCTTTAATCTCATATTTACAAACAAATTCTGATTGACAAGAACAAAGTGGCCTTAACGAAATAAAATGACTGAACAAAACAATACAAAACAGTAAAAGAGATAATAATGAAACAAAATACAGAAAGCAAAACAAAAAGAAAATAAATAAGGACAAAATACACATGATGAAAAAAGAAACAAAAAGCAAAAACTAAAAACCCAAAGAGGCACTTGTTTACCTTATGAACTCCGGTGCCTCTAAAGCGAGTGTCGAACTGTTTGTAATTACGGCTATCATTTGAGTGTCTTCTCAGCTCAGAAATGTTGTTAGGCCATGAGGTGCCTGCTGTTTGTTTGTTTAATTAAAAATGATGAATGTGACATCCATTTCGGATCCTTTTGCAGTTCAAATTATGCAGGGTCTCTTTTTTTCCCTCTCTTATTTTTCATCCTTCTTCCTTTCTTGGACATTTCATACTGCTTGTGTACTTTTCCTCTGCTCAGTTTCCATTTTCAGTATCTTGAACACATTTATGAAATTAGTTCTCAGATGGAATTCAATCGAATTGGCCAACCATTTCAACTCAACACAACAGTTAGCATTAGCTTTTGTAAATCATCATGTCAATAGTCCTGTTGAGTTACAGCCCATAACAGCAGTAAGCAGTTATTTAGAAAGTTTAGGGTCATGAATACACCTTTGTAACCTCTAATGCAGTGATCCTCTTTTTACACTTCACACTTTGTTAATGCTAATGTGAGAAGATTTGGTGTCAGCTTCGTTGTTTTTTGCACTGACTACTGAATTCATGGTAATATTATTAACTGCATTCCATTACAGCTGCACTCTATCTGAAAACGGAGAAAAGAAATTGGCTGCCTGCATGCTATCTGTGCTTGCCATCAGAACATGATGGCATTTTCTGTATATTTAAAGGACATTATATACTGTAGGCATATTATACAGGGGAACAGAATATATATGTATATGTACTTTTTTTTTTCTTCCAGACAATGAGTGTTGTCTGCGGTCACACGGCCTGCTCATTTCAGGCAGAGTGACAAAATAACCAGCCCATCTGCCTTCCGTCTGTCAAACCCCTGCATCAACTTTTCTTATTGCTGTCTATGATTGTCTGTGGATTTGGGTGAGAGAAAGACAGAAAGATCGGGAGAGAGAGAGTGAGAAATAGTATTGTATTTTGCATATTGTTTGTAAATGACCTCTGGTTTAGTGGGTAAGACATTTGGTCCAGGAGTCTAAGGTCACTGTAGTGTTACTTGTTTTTAAATATAATATACTGTAATGTTTTATAAAGCATGTAGGCATACAATTTTCCAGTCTTTAAAATCATTGAGTAACCAAGTAACTGAGTGACCTTTTTATGTTTTGTATTTATTTATTTATTTATTTATTTATTTATTTATTTATTTACTTATTTATTTATTTATTTATTTATTTATTTATTTATTTATTTACTTATTTATTTATTTATTTATTTATTGCACAAAACTAAACACAAAATAAATGATATTAAGAAATATGACCAAACTACAATATAATTTAATATAATTTAATATAATTTAATTTAATTATATAATTAATTATATAATTAATTTAATGATTAATGATTAATATAATATAATATAATATAATATAATATAATATAATATAATATAATATAATATAATATAATATAATATAATATAATATAATATAAAATAATATAATATAATATAGGCAACGCAGTGGCGCAGTAGGTGGTTCAAGCCTCGGCTGGGTCAGTTGTCGTTTCTGTGTGGAGTTTGCATGTTCTCCCTGCGTTCGTGTGGGTTTCCTCCGGGTGCTCCGGTTTCCCCTACAGTCCAAAGACATGCGGTACAGGTGAATTGGGAGGGCTAAATTGTTCGTAGTGTATGAGTGTGAGTGAGTGTGTATGAATGTTTCCCAGAGATGGGTTGCGGCTGCAAGGGCGTCCACTGCATAAAACATGTGCTGGATAAGTTGGCGATTCATTCTGTTGTGGCGACCCTGGATTAATAAAGGGACTACGCCGAAAAGAAAATGAATGAATAAATGAATAATATAATATAATATAATATAATATAATATAATATAATATAATATAATATAATATAATATAATATAATATAATATAATATAATATAATATAATATAATATAATATAATATAATATAATATAATATAATATAATATAATATAAAAACCGAAAATAAAATGTTTTGCTCTATAGGTCCTGGCCTTTTGAACCCCATCTGCATGTGTGTGTGTATTCTTGAGTTACTGAGAGCCGGGCAGCTCCACACGGCTCCTCACTGGAGCGAAGCCTGTGAATCCTGGCAGCGTGAGCACAGACAAAGTCAAACTGCTGCTCACACATATTTGGGGGGATATTTAATTAAAAGTGGATTACAAGAGTATTGGATAAACAAAGATCAGATTAACAAATAACTGTACGCTATTTTCCCATTTGCCAATGCAAATTTGACTTTGTGGCTGCATCCCCGACACAGAAGAGAAGATTTACGACTCTTCCAGAATATTAAGTCCCGGTCTGGTGCGGAGTTTAAGAAGACTTTCACAGAAGTTGATGAAAACCTCCACCTTCTGCTCGAAATCACCTTAGCCCACCATATAGCAAGCCATATAGGGGTAGTGCCTTTTATATACCATCTAAATGACCAGTATATCTAAATGCTATATCTGTGATTTATAGTAAAAAAAATCTCCTTTTTGCTTGAATTTAAAAGACAACAGGCCAGTTCAGCACTGCGTTTGTCCCCCAGCGGGTCAGTCAGTCAGCTGGAAAATAGTCAGATCTGTAACTGCAAACCTTTCGCCGACCTGCCACGGTATGCACAGTTCTGTTTGGGCCATTTTTAATTGGAAGTGAAATTGAGTTGGGCTGAATGGCAGTGCTTCACTGAAGGTGAGCAAATAGCAAGAGGACTGACACATTTATACATACTTTTCCTCCTCTCTCTCTCTCTTTCTCTCTCTCTCTCTCTCTCTCTCTCTCTCTCTCTCTCTCTCTCTCTCTCTCTTTCTCTCTCTCTCTCTCTCTACGATTAAAGTTTTTTTTTCTCGCTTCTTCACTTTCAACATTGTATGACCTTGCCGTGATAGACTACCGGACTTTGCGGCTGTGTCTAGAAAAGCAGTGACTCTGTGGTATGTGTGTGTGTGTATGTTGTAGAGAGGAGACGAAATGGATTTATTGACTTGTGACTTTGACTCAGGCCAATGTATCAGCGCTTGCATTATAGGGAATGATGAGACCAGAGGATGTCAGGGACAACTTAATATAGACCAAACACACACACACACATACACACTCAAGTCTAAATGTGTAGGAGTGTGGGAGCAGACAGATAGAGAGAAATGAAAAAAAGTCAGACTCCGCATTATCAGATACACTGAAGGCTGAAGCAGAGCAAGAATGACCAACTCTCACTCTTAAGAAAAACAGCCATCTACCCACATTTTTTTTTTAAACTAAGGGTGCGACATAATATCTGCTAAAATATTGTAATTGTTTTAGTTTTTACAATGTGAGATCAAGATACACAACAAGTACACAAGCGCTTGCTCAAGTATATGTTGCCTATAGAATGCAGTTACAATAACAGTTATTGATATGGAGGTAAATATGCCTTGTATAAGTTGTTGATTTTATATTTATGTTATTTCATTCACATAATCATCCTTGGATTCATATCATACACAAAGCATTGCACCCCTTGCTCTAGATTACATGCCCTGGATTTTTTAGAATTTAGGGAAGATGCGATAGAATCATATTCTCCGCGTTCACTGTAAACACGTCACAATTCTGCATCATGCTGCTCAATAGAAATGTTCCACAATTTGTGTATTTTTATTGACTTTGTATGTGATCTACACGTTAATACTTAAGTTCACATTTGCTGTGAACCCAGCATTAGGCAATGAAAACAAAACACACTTGCTTTCACAGTACAGAACACAGCGTCTTCGTGACATGTAAACACACTTATAGCAGAAGTGTTTGTAGCCAGGTCAAAGTGTTTATATATCGCAGACTGGTGTGGGATTATGCAAATATGTTACTTTGATCATGTTGACATGGACTGGTATCAGGCAAAAAAATATGTCAATGTCTATATATATAATGCACTTTTTTGTTAACGCATTTGCAGAATGTCTACATTGAAGGACAGCAACATTACAAACTGCAAATACTGTTTATATATATATATATATATATATATATATATATATATATATATATATATATATATATATATATATATATATATTAACCCTGTATGATTAGCTCTTTAAATTCTATAGTAGCTATCCCAGGTTTTATCAATGTGAACACAAATTGTTTGATTGAAAACAACAGTTAAAAAATATTAGGAGACTTTTATTTCAAATGATATGTTATGAATGTCTCCTTTCTGAATTGATCCATTTTTGAACGAATCATTTTAGCAATTTAATGATCCATTCACAATCACCGTCATTTGCTTTACTTCTAAATGAATCGGCTGTTTTGTATGAAATATTTGAATAAATGAGTCAATGAGTCACTCAATAAAACAGGGATTGGCCACTCCCCGCTAGATTTAGTGTCATATAATATTTACAGTATTCTAGTAAATTATATTGTGGTTAATAAGTATGAATAATAATGTAATTGTGTGCAAACAAATGTCTGAATAATTTGACCTGCAAAAGAGGGCATTTTCTTCAATCTGGGCCTCCATTTATAGTTTGAGTTTGAAAAAATAAAATACAAATAATAATAATAATAATAATAATAATAATAATAATAATAATAATAATAATAATAATAATAATAATAATAATAATAATAATTAATATTTCTGCATCGTCTTTTTATAATTACCATGTTTGTAAGGATATTTGTATGCATATTTGTTTGGCCAAAAAGACAAAACTTGTGGGTCTACACCATTTGTCTCAAAAATTGGTTTCTTAAAAATGTCCATTATAATCACTGAACCTATCTAAAAATAAATGCATTGTATCGGCACTTAGTTGTTTGCACTTCTGAGAGTATAATCAGTGAGACACTAAACAAAACGTCTGTTTTAAAATTTTTAATTGTTTTTAAAACTATGGTAACTTTTTTAATATCATGTTAGTTACCACTTTAGTCCTGTATTGTCTAAAAAATTATAAAATAAAATAAAAAAATAAAATAAAATAACTTTTTAATACCTTAATAACATATTTTACCTAAATTCTGTAAGAAAACAAACCAGCATTCTTTAGAACTAGAAACAGGCGCACAAGAGGTTTCTATGCATATACATCTATGACTATAAGACAGCAGGGAAAAAAAAGAAAAGAAAAGAAACCTGATGCAACATGCAGAGATCTAAATGCAATTGCACAAACTGATGCATTTTATTAATGTCTCACAATTTACTTTAATCACAAGTTTAGTTTAATTGTAAACACACATTGTTTTCCCATTCTCTTGAATTTTTGAGACATTTTATTATTTTTGCTGAAATTTTTTTTGCCACAAGCCCCTGTTAATTTCTGATCCTGAAACTACAGTAACACAATAAAAAATGCCAAGCTCACATTTGTTTATCTTTTTTGAATGTGTGAAGCACCACTCAATGGACGTCTGCTGCAAAACATCCAAGAACAGGTAATACTGTGTAGTATGGGGAATTCATAATTAGTTAGTAAACTAGTTGCTGTACTTGTGAAGTTTAAGTATGGATTTAAGGATGTAGAAACAGGTCCTGTAGAATAAAACAATTATATGAGGTATAAATATTAATAAACAGCCAATATTTAAAAAATTGAGAATTAGTCACCATACTAAAATTTACATAGTATTTTAGACTAATAAACTGGATCTCTGCTTCAACTGTGTTTTGTCAGATAAACAGCCGTGAGTGCTAAAGACAGACACAGATGAAGCAGTCTATAGTCCAAAATACCAAGTAATGCCATTTAACATATTTGTGGTGGAGTTTACTCAAACCTTTCAGAAACTAGCGACACACAAATGTCATTACAAAGTTTGGAGTACACAAATACACAAACATGTTTAACTTTGCACTGTTTTTGCACATCTACTTGTGGAAAATGTGACAGGATACAAGTTAATATATACTGCTATATACACCGCTGTCTCCACCATGCTACTGTACAAAATAAACAGATTTAACGTCCACAAACTCCTGTTGTTTGACTGAAGCATCCTCGTATATAGTTGTGCTGACACTATGTGGATGTGATTCCAGCAGGTATGAATTCCATAGCAATTTTACTGTCTTTTCTTTTTTACAAACATGCACTGTTTTTAAAATGTTTTAAACTTGTAAAACTCATTCTTGAGGTGCAGCTGATCACAGAACGTTGGAACATGTCTTGTAACCCCAGTTTCATTGCAAATCCTGTTTTGTGGACATGTTTACACATGTTACTATGGAGACATGTTAATACGCGCCTGTCAATCAATTTGGTTGGCGGGGAAAACCACACCCCAACGTCATGTTGCGGTGGGCCTCAAAACCACTGGGATTTGGATCCTATTTTAATGTCAGGAAATTAAAAAAAAAAGAGACTTGTGTTTATCACTGCAATTATTATAGTTTTACATTTTTATTTCAAAGCTATTCCCAATTTGCTGTTTGATTCAGTTTAGTTTTAGTTTGTTTCAATGATATTGTAGTAGTTTTAGTTTAGTTTTTATTTTGTGAAAACATTTTGCTTTTATATATTTAGGTTCGGTTATATTTTCAGTAATTCTAGTTTAGCAGAGTTAACAGAACATGTCCATGTGTAGTGTTTGCACAGCTTACATTAACTCATGAGCAAACCGCTTAGTAAAAAAAGAAAAATTGTTTGAACAAACACCCAATTCAAAACCAAAGAATTCATATGGTTTTCTTCATATTAAAGATCACACTGTATAGGTAGTTAAACATGCCTAGAAAATTCATTCATTCATTTTCCTTCAGCTTAGTCCCTTATTTATCAGGAATCACCACAGCGGAATGAACCGCCAACTATTCCGACATGTGTTTCACGCAGCGGATGCCCTTTCAGTTGCAACCCCAAAGCTAGGATACACCCATGCTCACTCACATTCATACACACACTGATACACTATGGCCAAATTCAGTTTTTTAAAAAAATTCAATCCACCTATAGCACATGTGTTTTGACTGGCCCAGCCAGGACTCAAACCAGCAACAGTGCTAACCACTGAGCCACCATGCTGTCCTTGTCTAGTTCAGGGGTTTTCAAACTTTTAGGAACCCCCCCCCCCCAATGCATGCACAAACATCATTAACATATTACTTGCTGCGTTTAAAGTGCGTAGAATTAATTACATTGAAACATATATATATAGGGCTTACCTGTTTTTGTGTGATGGCCTGTTTCTGTGAGGACAACA
The DNA here is from genome assembly GCF_903798145.1 of Danio aesculapii. Classification (NCBI taxonomy): domain Eukaryota; kingdom Metazoa; phylum Chordata; class Actinopteri; order Cypriniformes; family Danionidae; genus Danio; species Danio aesculapii. The sequence goes on along the minus strand of NC_079447.1, from coordinate 26,952,945 downwards.
TGCTAATCTGTGGTCGAATTCCTGACACGACTAACTGTATCTTCCACTGTCAATAAGCATGAGCCATAGCATACTTGCTTTTGATGTATGTACATACAGAAAATTCTGCTTTGCAAAGCCAAGTTTGCAGATCCCTGACGGTGTGGTTGAACTGAACATCGAGTATGTTTACATGGGTAACAGTGCTTTACTATGATTTTAATATGATTAGGACAATACTCTAATGAAGAGTCACCACGTAAACAGCTATTTTTATTACCTTAATCCAATTAAAGTCATAACTGAACTAAACAGAAATGGAATTAAGACGTCCTGTCCTGCTGTTGTTTTACAAGCCTGTCTAAAAGTGTGAGCGGTTTCACTTTCTCCAGAGAGCTCGCGTCTATATTTTAAATAACAAACTTCTTGAGCTGATGACAATAACGTGCGCATGATTATTGAAGTGCTTCTGACATCTGATCCTTTCAGAAACAAACAAACGCAAGAGTGAAGCACGAAAAAACAAAGGAGAAGCCAGAAAATAACTAAAGGATCAAATGACTCTTTCAGCAACCTAAAACATGAATATACTGCCATCTTTAAATCATCACCTTTTGGACTATTATGAACTTGGGAATGACGGAATTACTTTCTAACAAGAGTTGACATGTGTGAAGATTATAGATGCAGATGAAGGGTTTGCATTGACTGTGGGCTATATTTTTGTGTTGTTTTTGAACCCAAATAAGGACTAAATGTATGCTATGTGTAGTTTATTTGTAATTGGTACACTGAAAAAAATTATTCAAAGATGATTCCTTGGATTTACTGAATTTAAACAAACAAATTAAGTTGAACATTATTATTATATTTAATTTAATTGTTTAAATTCAACACAAATAAATTGTTTGCAACAGTTTTGCATGCACCACTTTTTTCAGTGTAACATATCGGAGACTGTAAGGGGCTGTATCTGTTCATATATGTTGCATTTAATTATTTATTTCATATAATTGCAGATGTTGCAGTACAGTAGGCTATTTTGCATAATTGATCTGCAGTTCAATCAAATCCTGTTCATAGAAAAGTTAGTAATGAACATTTTTACACAAGTATTTATGTGTATAAAGCATCTGTTTTGTGAGAAGTGTTTCTTATATGATATGTGAGCGACCTGTACAGCTTTACTTTGACATTTCCTCAAGCGAGAATAACGTCGTCTGAAACTTTCTGTCGTACACCACACCCACTGCATAGACTATTGGTACCCTTTTGGCAGTGTAAACTCAAGTGTACCATACTGTACCACTCAGTGGAAACGGGCCATAAACCAGGGGTGCCCAAACTTTTTCTTATGAAGGGCCAAAAAACAAACATAGTTGAGGCTCTGGGCCAAAGGTAAATATATCAATCTGTATTACAAAGTTGCCATGGGTAATTTCCTGTTTAAAAAAAGAATAATATTTCAAAATAAATAGTAAGGTTTCCTTTAATTGTATTAGATTAACTATGTGTTATATATATATATATATATATATATATATATATATATATATATATATATATATATATATATATATATATACTGTATATATATATATATATATTTTTTTTACATTATATAATTAACATATTACAATGAAAACAAACATTTACATTTATAACACAATGAACATTTAAATAAATCTGATTCATTTACAACATTTATTTAAAATATTTAATCCAACCTTGCTTTTTTGTAGCTCAACAATAAAACAAACAAAAGATTATGTTAAATTAGAAATGACAATCTCTATTAAAGGCATGGGATGGTGACCCAAATCAAAAGTTATCATGGGCCAACTTTGACCCATAGGCTCTACTTTGAGCATCTCTGCTCTAAACAGTCGCATGTCAGATTTTTTTTCACCACCGAATGAGTGCTGATTAATTCAGAATTTTTTTTTGGTAATTATAAATTAATTATTTATTTATTATTTTATTTCAGCTAGTTTTCAGTTACTGTTGTTAGTTTATTTTACTTTCAGTTTTTTATTTACAGTGATTTACAGTTTTTTTTTATTTCAGTTAACGAAAATGTTTTTTTGACCAGTAGTTTTAGACTTTAATATTTTTTTATATTATATTAATATGTTTTATGTTAATTTATGTTAATTTATGTCAATAACTTTTAATATTTGTTTAGTAAAATAACCTTGATTTTTATTTAACCGCTATTTTTTCCTCAATGTGACACAATAAAAAAGCCACCAAAAGCACATTTTTTTCATGACCCTAGGCTGCGATTGACTCTTGAGGTAGCTAAGAGACAGAGGGAGAGAAAGACAAACAGGCCGAGCGGTCATGCGACTGCAACAGTGAGCAGACTGGCATTTGGAGTTTGTTTGCTAAATAATGCAGGTAAAGGAAGCAGCACAAGAGCAGACTGGCTGATCCTAACATGTTTCCCTTCGAACACGATGAAGCCTGATGAAAATTGCAAGGAAGAGGGGAAAAAAATACCCGATGCGCGAGAGAGAGGCATGTTCATGATGAATCCCCTCTAGCCATAACTTTGTTCCTCATTTCCGGAGAGGATGCATAATTCAGAGGGTGGATAAGTCAGGCCCGAGGCTGTTGTGGCATTCTGGGGCAGAGCAGGAGATAGACAGAAGGGTAGAGTACTGTCCACTATAAAGATTTACAATACTAAAACCAGAGGTGGAATATTGGTGAAATATATGACTGCTAAATTAACACACACATTGATCATTTGCTTATTTGGTTGGTAACGCTGAAAACAAAACATACATGCTGGCCTGACCCATGATGTTTTGTGATTTGAATCAACACTCGCGCTCTACAAAACTGACTGTCTCATGTTGATGGACGTGTTTGTGTTTTCCTCTGATCTTTGCAGATGCTGATCTTCTGTCTGCTTGTAAATAGGTGAGTCTGACATACAAATGCTTCAGAATGGAGATTTTGCCATCTGCAGTAGGATGTTTACTGTTTAAATTTTATTAAATTAGTATTTCGACTGGGATGACTACAATTTATTTATTTTTTTAACCTAAACAACTGCAAAGGTGCCTAAATGACTTTTATACTTTCATGAAAAGTTAACATTTTAAAGAGGGATGACTGATGTAACCAACACAATCTCACGGCAATTCGTAACTTTTTGATTTAGTGGCTAATTCGTATGAATTCGTACGATCTAATTCGTACGATTTGCTCGTCCCCCAATGACGGTTGGGTTTAGGGGTGGGGTTAGGTGCCACGCCTCCTTTTTAAAATCGTACTGATTACTGAACTCTAAATTAGTCACTAAACTGACAAAACGTAATAAACTTACATTTTCTCTTGAGATCAGGCTGATATAACAGTGTTTTTTTGTTACGAGCAAGTATCTTAAATAGTGTTTTTATAAAATAAAATAGTTTATTTCTTAAAATTGTTATAATTTTTTTTGCTAGACAAATGCAAAACATGCATTTACAGCAACTTACTGGCAATTTTGGTAGCCAGTAAGACAGTAAATTTACAAGCGCACTGTAAAATAACAATTACAATTTACTGTAAAATTTACAGTACTTACTAGCAATTTTGGCTGCAGGTAAGACAAAATTTTCAAGTGCACGGTAAATTATTAAATTATTTGTCAGTAAGTTACTGTAAATTTTACAGTATTTTTTACAGTGTATTTTCCATTGCTTGCGTAAACAATTGCTAATTTAAATAACTTAAAAATTTAAAGAAGTATAAACGTGTAAAGAGTAATATGAATTGATACATGATGGTTATTTAATTATATTTTCATTAATATTAGCCCACAAATAAAAAATAAAACCCTCTATTACATACATAAGATGCATATGCATTTTAACATTGATTATTTATGCATTTTGTAATGTAAAAACAAAACAAAACAACTACTCATATAAAATATGTTTTTAAAAAGTATGCAAAAATATTCTATATTGTTTATACTACCTGCTGACTGAAATGATTACTAAATATTGAGCCTGATGAGTTCTCAATCCATCTGCTATTGGCAGGTATTAAGTTGAAAAGCGTGAGGTGTGAGTGTGTGTTATTCACGGGACAGAGAGGTCTTTGGCCTGTCACGTTGAGTGAAGTCGTCAGCATTGCTATACTGGCAGTAGCGAGTAATGCTGGCAGGCTGAAGGAGACAGACAGGACTGTAATGTGTATTGTCAGTAATGCAGGCCATGGCGCTCAGGGTGAGACATGTTTAGCCCCTGCTGGACTCTCTCCTCAGGCCTGGACACATGTTAAGGAAGACTGCCACCTTGCACTGGATAATTCATTTAGTGTCTCTTAGTCTGACTTTATAATGCTGAAGAAATCATGTTAGAGCATACAGTGACAGGCCATAACCTATTCGTACACACACAGAAACACACATAGTAGTGAAGTTATAGTTTTTACATTATGCTAGTCAGTAGTAAAGCTGTTTTATTGTGATAAAAAGCATTTACACAGTATAAGACTAATGGAATTAAACATACAGTTTATGTATTGTACAGTATTTCAGAACTTTGGTAATGTAAGTTATTTTTTACATTTGTATGATTAAAATATAGATAAAACTGTAATATTGTGAGGTATTGTTATATTTGAAATAGTACAGCTTTCTGTTTGAATGCATTTTAAAATCAAGTATTTTGCTGTGTTTGTAAAGCATTTTCAGTAGCCATTATTCACAACTTTGTGTGTGTTATGTGATTTTTCAAAAATTAATTTAATTTGTTGATTTGGAGTTCAAGAAAGAATATTTTTTTTATACTCGTCAAGATCAAAACAACAATTTCTTTGAAATTTAAATATTTTCTTTCATCATAAATGTTTGTGCTATTACTTTTGATCAGTGTAATGTGTCCTTGTTAAAAAAAGCATCAAATTATCAAAAGAAAAGAAAAAAAACCTAAAGAAAAAAAAGAAACAAAAGAAAACAAAAAAAAAAAGAAAAGAAAGAAAAGAAAAGATAAAAATCAATAAAATAAAATAAAATAATGGTAAAATTGGCTTTTAAAAAAACAAGTGATGTTTAATTTGTAGCAGAAAACTCACCTTTTTATTAATTTAGTAATGAAAGCTTGTTTCCTCAAATAAATTAATAATAATAATAATAATAATAATAATAATAATAATAACAATAATAATAATAATAATAATAATAATAATAATAATACATTTAATTAACACAATTTTAATTTAATTAATTTAATTAATTATTTTGTATTTAAAATATTGTCCATTGATGGTAAAAGAAATTGTTATATTTATTTTATGAAGCACAATGCTGGCACCAGTACAATAATTAGCTTCCTAATATCAGTATTACCTCTGCTTCCTGTCTATTACGATTATTATGATTATTATGATTATGATTATGATTATGATTATTATTATTATTATTATTATTATTATTATTATTATTATTATTATTATTATTATTATTATTATTATTATTATTATTATTATTTTGACCTGTTACTTTTTGCCCTAACTTTGAGTTATTACTTTAATTTTCAGAATTTCAAAATAGGGAATTTATTCCATGATTTCGTACAAATGATATAAACTCTGAATTATTAAATATTAACCCAGCGAGAGAGTTTAGACATACTTGAGTGTGAGACATAAACTCAAAATTGCAAGACAGTCAGAACTGTGAGATTCCCGTGGCTTCCATACTACTACGATCTCTCTAAATAAACATCTCTTGTAAAAGGTGTGAGTTGCTCTTAAAAATAGATACATCCTTCCACATTTATAGCACAGAGAGCAGGAATGAGAGTTCAAAACCCTCATTTGCCAGAGAACGCAAAAGAAAATTGCAATGACTCTTTTATATGTATATGAATAACTTGAATAGTGTGCATCAGAGACCTTGTAGTACATCTGTTAATCACAAGCAGCTTTATATAAAATAACTATTGTCAGAAATAAGAAAGCAAAAACAGACAAACTTATAATCCCTCTGACATAATCTGTGGAAAATTATTACTGTATGTCTCTATTTACACACTATTCACATTTCAGTACAGCCATCATGATATCTTAAAACACACATACTGTGTACTGTACAAACACATTATTGTTTATGGTTGGAGGATTCACATTAGCTTTATCAGCAGCCATTAAATAAAAGGCAGCAGAATGTGGAGTAGGGCTGCTGGACATTTTTTTTCTTCACATTTTTAATCTGTTTTTAATCATTTAACTTAAACTTGTTTTAAAGCACTTTGAATTATGTATGAAATGTGCTATATAAATAAACTTGTCATGCCTTTACACTGGTTTAAGAAGCAGAAGAAAAAAACAGAAAAAAAAAAAACATATATATATATATATATATATATATATATATATATATATATATATATATATAATTTTTTTAATTAATAGAAAACTACAGAAGAACTGTTTATTTTAGTATTATATTATTAATATTTGATATTAAGCACATGCAAATATAATTTAGATATTGTCATAATTGAACATGCTATTAATTAATCAGAGTCAACTAAGTGGTAATCATTGTCATGCAAATGTAAAGCATCACATACTAATAAACTTTATGTTTTATGTACAGATTTTGCAGTTTAGCATTATGTTCATATTTTAAAATAAAATAAATGTGAATAATTCATATTACTCTATAATTCATATTAAACTCTATATGCAGTATGTATAGGGTTTAATGAAGATGACCAGGAAATATTTCATTTCTACTTCAATTAATATGAAAAATAAAGTTACTGTGACTTTTTTTCTCATAATATTGCAATTGGAATTTTATATATTGAAATTCTATACATGCAAGCAAAATTAACATTATTAATTTATTATTAATTTATTTTAATTTGGTTGGAATAAAATCAGTTTTTACTTTAAAAACAAACAAACAAACAAACAAAAATATGTTTAAGGTCAATTTCATCATCGCTGTTAACATATTTTTTTAAATGACTACTGAACAAACCACTATTGTTCAAAGACGTGCCTAATTAATTACCTAGTGAACCCAATTAACCAAGTTAAGTCTTTAAATTGCACTTTACCCTGAAAATTATATCTAACTAAGTAGCTTGCCAAATGACTAGTAAAAGACTATCCACTGTCATAGTGACTAAGACAAAATGAATTATAAAACTATTATTAAAAAATAGGTTTGGAAAAAAATCTCTCAATTAAACAACATTCAATTAAATTCAATTCAATTCAATTCAATTCAATTCAATTCAATTCAATTCAATTCAATTCTATAGCGCTTTTACAATGTAGATGTCAAAGAAGCTTAACATAGAAGTTCTAGTAAACTGAAATTGAAACTGTGTCAGTCCAGTTTTCAGAGTTGAAGTTCAGTTTAGTTCAGTTCAGTGTGGTTTAATTTTCACTGCTGAAAGTCCAAACAAAACACACAAGTCGCAAACCAAGCAAGCCATTGGCGACAATGGTGAGGAACAAAACTTCTCCAAAAAAAGTGAAGAAACAACCTAGAGAGAAACCAGGCTCAGTTGGGCACGACCATTTATCCTCTGGCCAAACTTCTTGTGTAGAACTGCAGTCTAGGCGCTGGAGGCTAGATTACGCTGGATGTCTATTGTGGAGAAGCTGGGATCACAGGAGGGCTAATAGTTTTGCCAACTTTCACTGTAAAATTACAAAATCTGTAATTTTATGGTTTATTTCCGGCAGCTGAGGTGCCGAAGAAAAAAAACGTAAAATAACCGTCGTTAAATTACAGAAATTTACTGTAAAATAACAGAGGTTGAATTACAGAAACTTAAAAGAAAATGGCCGTTATTTTAACAATAAAAACTGTAACAATGCAACATTAAAAATCTGGTTAACAGCAAGTTTCATTAATTTATACGGTGAATAAATGTAAAATTATATTTCCCAGAATTTTCTGCATGAAACTTCAAAACATTGCTTTATTAACATAATAAATTAACGAGATACTGTTATTTACTGTACAAAATAAACATTTATTTTACAGTTCATACAGTAATTTTAATGATAAAATACAGCCAACCACAGCTGCCGTTTTTTTACTGTAAATGTTTTTTCAGTGTATAGATTACTACAAATTTATTTGTTTATATACCTACTTTCTATAAATCTATGCACAACTTAATTCAAATTAATAAAAATGAGCGAGGCTGCTAGGCGTTTGTCAGACTTTCCCCCCCCCCCCTCTACTTCTTTAATTGTGTTTTCCAGCACAGAGAGCAGAGATGTGAAATGGGTTGAGAGTGTCATACATACACTTTCACTATCTCTGTCTCTCTCTCCAACCCATCACTTGCAGAGCATCACCTCTCTCCGTCTGTGACTCCAATTTGAGTGGAGCAGGCGGAGGTCTCACACTGTCAGCCTGCCGAAACCCCTCCACCCCTCCATCGTCTCTCTCTCTCTCTCTCTCTCTCTCTCTCTCTCTCTCTCTCTCTCTCTCTCTCTCTCTCTCTCTCTCTCTCTCTCTCTCTCTCTCTCTCTCTCTCTCCATTCCAGCAAACAGGGGCAATTACGCACTGAACTGGCACCCTGTTTACACCTTAAACCGCCACCAATTACAGCTCTCTGACACCCGCACCAACACAAGCATGTTGTCTCTCCTTCTCCATTTCCTTCGCTCTCTCTTTCTGGCCAGCGTGAAGGAGGGGTGTTTGGGTCTCAGTTCGTCTGGCGGGATGTCAGGATGGAGGTGCTTATAGAGCAGAAATACCTGGGTCACAGGTGGATGCGAGGCTGAAGTAGAAAGGAAGGAACTGTAATATGCAAAATGGAAAGCAACTTTTTCATTTAGCAAAACAACTGTTTATCAAAAATCAAAAAGTGAAAAAAAAAGATTCTGCAGCAGCACTTCAGAACCTTTGGACTGTTTGAAAAACTATAAGTGTTAGATTAGTGTTTTTTTAATAAACTGAGCTGATAATGATTCAAAAGTTGCTGTTGGCTTTTGGCTTCTGTAGGTTTGCAATGATGAACACTACTTATACAGCAAATAATTAATCATAGTTCAACATTTACTGATGCATTATTAACATCCAAATTCATGCTTGTTACCATTATTTCATCGAGTTAACAACTGTATTTTCATTAACTAACGTTAACTAACATTAACAAATACTGTAGTAAATGTGTTATTTATTGTTTTTTAATGTAAATAAACAACAATAACAACAATAATAATAATAATAATAATAATAACAACAACAATAATAATAATTGTAATAATTGTTATTATTATTATTATTATTATTATTATTATTTGTGGTAGTATCAGTAGTATTTTATTGATAATATAATATCTATCAATAAATTGTTGTATTACTATGTTTTATTTGTATTCTGTAGTATTCGTATCAAATTTTAAGACACTTGAAAATGTTAATTTGTATAAATAAACAGATTAGCATAAAAATAGATTAAGATAATTTGATCAAAGCAAAACAAACAAATAGAAATTCATTTGCAAAGTCATTAAATCTTATTAATAAAATAAGTCAATAAATGTAACCTGTGAAGAGGTGATGACTTCATACGACGCCAACTCCGAATCAAAAGACAAAACTGACAAACGTTCCTTATATTTAATCATGATCACAGCATGTAATTGTTGCTTTAATCATGTTCATCGCTTCTGTTGATTATCATCATTACCTAACAGCGTGATTTGTATTATCCTACAACTATACATTTCTGCAATATGGACATTACCTTGACACTGTCAAAATTGGTAATGCATTACTCTTAATTGTAATGTAAAGATATTATTATTTTATTTAATCAGAAAAGAATAATAATAATAATAATAATAATAATAATAATAATAATAATGATGATGATGATGATGACGATGATGATAATGATGATGACGATAACGACGACAACAACAACATCAACAAAAACAACAATAATAATAATAATAATAATAATAATAATAAATTAATTATAACAATAATAATAATAATAATAATAATTATTATAATAATAATAATAATGATGATGATGATGATGATGACGATGATGATAATGATGATGACGATAACGACGACAACAACAACAACAACAACAACAACAACAATAACAATAATAATAATAATAATAATAATAATAATAATAATAATAATAATAATAAACCCAAATTAATAATTAATTATTTTTTTAAACAATAATTTGCTTCTTAATATCAATATCACCTCTGCTTCCTTTCTAACAAAATCATGTCTACTGCATGTATGTGCACTTCTTTAGACACCATGTGACCTGTTTTGCCAAGGCCCGTGACATCAGACGTCAACCAGACACAGAAGAGCAGATAATCTGAAGCTTCTCAAAGCAGAAAACTCAAAGCCATCCTCAATCATCCAGTGCAACATTAACACGGCAGAAACTGGCAACACGGAGAGTGATATCACACCGAGACACTATTTTTAACACTAGAGTGAGAAACAGAGTGTGAGCTTCTGGTAAAATAGGCTACAGACTGCAGAGAACACAGGAGAGAGAGAGTGACAAAATGAAAATAGATGTGTTAGTGTTTTAGAGGCAGTGAGAGGGTGTGTGTGTGTGTGTGTGTGTGTGTGTGTGTGTGTGTGTGTGTGTGTGTGTGTGTGCGCGTGTGTGTGTGTGTGCGTGTATGGGCGAGTGTGTTAATGAACTGACCTGCACAGCCCACCTGCTCTCCCCAGCTGCCTGGACCAAGGCAGCATTCCATAAATATCTGGAAGAAACCTACACGCACACACACACACACACACACACGCACACACGCACACACACACACGCACACGCACGCACACACACACACACACACACACACACAGCACACACACACACACACACACACACACACACACGCGCACACACACACACACACACACACACAAACATGCACACACGCACGCACGCACGTACACACACACACGGACGGACACATACACACATGCAGACACATACATACTCTCACACCCACTCTATCTGTGTTCTTCGCTTGTCCCTTTCTTTGATTGACAGGTTTGACATTAAACATGTTATGGAAGGACATCAACAACACTAATGATTTATAGGCTTCTGAAAACAAAAACAAAATAAAATTCTTAAAACAAGTTGTAGTAATAATAAAATATTTAACTAAGAAAAGTTAAATACAGGAGGACATGTCTGCTTGTATTTAATGAAATTTAAAATGATTCCAACAAGTCAAACCACTATTTTATTTTACTGTTTTGTCACTATAAATATTATTATAGTTTTCCTCACAAAATCTGTGAAATTAAATAAATAAATAAATAAATATTGATAATATACCTCTGTCATGAACACTCTCAGGATTTAGTATGGTAATGAATATGTACAGTGCATCCAGAAAATATTTATAGCACTTTATTTATTTCTTCAAAATTCTACACACAATACCTCATAATGACAATGTGAAAAAAGATTTTTTGAAATTGTTGCAAATTTATTAAAAATTAAAAAACCTTAAAAATCACATGTGCATAAGAATTCACAGCCTTTGCTCAATACTTTGTTGATGCACCTTTGGCAGCAATTACAGCCTCAAGTCTTTTTGAATATGATGCCACAAGCTTGGCAAACCTGTCTTTGGGACCTGTCTCAGGAGCACTCTGAAGCAGGTTTTCATTCAGGATGTCTCTATACATTGCTGCATTCATCTTTCCTTCTATCCTGACTAGTCTTCCAGTTCCTGCTGCTAAAAAACATCCCCTCAGATATAGACAGGTGTATGCCTTTTCAAATCATGTCCAATCAACTGAATTTACCACAGGTGAACTCCAACTAAGCTGCTGGAACATCTCAAGAATGATCAGTGGAAACAGAACGTACCTGAGCTCAATTTAGAGCTTCACGGCAAAGGCTGTGAACACTGATGTTCATGTGATTTTTCAAGATTTTTTTATTTTTAATAAATTTGCAACAAATTAAACAATATTTTTTCACATTGTCATTATGGGGTATTGTGTGTAGAATTTTGAGGAAATAAATGAATTGAATCCATTTTGGATTAAGGCTGTAAAAATGTGGAAAAAGTGAAGTGCTATGAATACTTTCCGGATGCACTGTATATGGCAATATTGATGTATCTTGTAGGTCTTGGAGGAGTAGATCCGCTACACTGCTGCTGCTGCTTTGATTATTATGGCAGAGCAAGTACTGAGACCTGCTACTGCCAGTATATACACAGACAAGCCATCTGAGAATATAACACGCTGCTGCTGCAAACATAATGTAACCCCCATAGCAGATCTACACATAGGTGGAGCTGGGGTGGAGGAGGGTTTTTGAAAACGCGCCGCAACTTAAACAGTGTAGAATGATACCGAGCTTTTGGTAATTATATTATAGTTTCCCTCACAAAAACTGTCAAAACAAACAAACAAACAAACAAACAAACAAACAAACAAAAAATAAATATTGATAATAAACTAATATCATATTATAAAATATGCCCACTATAATTATTATTATAGTTTCCCTCACAAACCTGTGAAAATAAATAAATAAATATTGATAATATACTAATATCATATAATAATAATAATATATCCACTATAAATATTATTATAGTTTCCCCCACAAAACCTGTGAAAATAAATAAATAAATAAATAAATAAATACTGATAATATACTAATATTATAAAATAATAATATACCCACTATAATTATTATTATAGTCCCCCCACAAAACCTGTAAAATAAAATGAATTAATACATACATTAAATAAATAACTAAATAAATAAATATTGATAATATACTAATATCATATAATAATAACATATCCACTATAATTATTATTATAGTTTCCCCCACAAAACCTGTGAAATAAAATAAATAAATAAATAAAGAAAGAAATATTGATACTAATATCATAAAATAATAATATATCTACTATAATTATTATTATAGTTACCCCCACAAACAATAAATAATATAATAAAAAACAAACAAGCAAATAAACAAACAAACAAGCAAACAAACAAAAAACAAATAAATAAATTAATTAATAAACAAATTAACAAACAAATAAACAAATAAATAAATAAATAAATAAATAAATAAATAAATAAATAAATAAATAAATAAATAAATAAATAAATAAATAAATAAATAATATTTCCAAGTAAAACATATTATTGGAGTATTATGTTTTATTTCTTTAATTTTTTTCAATTTTTTTTTTCAGGCCGCTTCCAGTGACATAAGTGACAGTGGCCAAAAGCAAAATTTTGTTGATAAAACTTTTCATTATTTTCAGGTTAATTAGCTGTCTTCTTTTTTTATATATTATAGATTTTTTAAAGATTGTCCAGATGTGTAATTGAATGTATTCTTTTTCATAAAGCTTTTCAGTGATTGCCAAAAAAGATCTGCTCTAACCTTTAATGTTCCTTAGGATTAGAAAACCAGTCAAAGGCCCATGTGAGTTTCTAAACGCATTTAAAGCTCTGTGTTCTTTACAGCAGCACATGCACCATCTCCATTACCTTACAGTAAACCTACTATTCCCTCAGTCCAAAGAAAAAAAAAACTGGATATTAACACTCCTCCAGCTCCCTTCCACCTTATACTAAGAAAGAAAAAAGTTGAGCTCATAATATAAAAAAAGAAGGTTGGCTTTCATATATATCTTTTTTTCTTCTTCTCCTGGTCCAGATTCAGTCAGTGTGTATTCCTCTGTGGCCCAGTGTCACATTTGTTACAGCTGAACAGACATACGCCAATATTCCTCTCAAGCGTTCGGGTGTAATGACCCCGCTGTGGTGAGAGGCGGCACTCCGGACGACCAGGAGAGCATACCGGGGACAAACGCATCACTTCCTCTTTGTTAAATCTTAATGCGTGTTGGCCCATTTCCCCACCAACATCGCCCTGCCAAGTCCCTGCCTCGCTCTCTAATGTATGCAGGCCCTTAGTCTTAGTCCAATAAGTGACACTGGAGGACTGCTGAATGTGTGTGTGTGTATGCGTAAATTTCATTTATGCAAGGCAGGTGAAAAGTTAGAAAATTGGTCCGTTCCATCATTGCTGGACAAGAGGCGGCGGTGACACCCCGATCAGGTGTGCATGCATAATCACAACCAAAAATAATCACTGTTTTGAATAATTCCCCCCCAAATTCCTGCAGCTTCAACTTATTCTGGGGAGGTATCCCATAAATCTTTACAATGAATGTAAATCTGAGATGGAAAGGCTGCAGCGCCAGGCCTCTTAGGAGCTGCTGTTAGATCCCCCCTTCTCTCTCTTCTCTCTCTCTCTCTCTCTCTCTCTCTCTCTCATTCTGGGCTCTTTCTTTGAGAGTTTATACCGATGATTCAGGGGAGAGTGAGGGAAATAGCAGTTTTTTCACATCTATCTAGGTGGTGATTTCTCTGCTGTTGGTCCGGTGAGCTCTAAGCTATAAATGAATGCTCTGTTTTCATCTCCTCTGAGAAATGCAGACACCATCTTTAGCTGTCTTTAAAGATATTCTGATGCCCTGACTGTATTAGCAGATGTTTCCTTTTTCTAATTTTATTTAGGCATACATGATCTGCAAACAATAGCCAAATATACATAGTATGGCTCAGAATTATGG
>NC_079447.1:26923348-26933348 GCF_903798145.1 Danio aesculapii | reverse complement strand
TGGCGGCTCATTCCGCTGTGGCGACACCGGATTAATAACGGCACTAAGCCGAAAAGAAAATGAATGAATATATATATTTTATTTTTTTATTTTTTTATTTTATTTTTTTATTTTTTTATTTTTTGATGTTCAACAGAGCAAGGAAATTTTCACAGTATGTCTGATAATATTTTTTCTTCTACTGTTTTTAATTTTTTAATACAACATTTTAGGGACTACATTATTAAACTCTTTAAGCTATATTTTGTTTTATAGTTTACAGAACAAACCATCCTTATACAATAACTTGCCTTATTACCCTAACCTGCCTAGTTAATCTAATTAATCCACTTAAGCCTTTAAATGTCACTTTAAGCTGTATAGAAGTGTCTTAAAATATATATCTACTAAAATATTATTTACTGTCATCATGGCAAAGTGAAAAGAAATCAGTTATTAAAAAATGAGTTATTATAACTATTATGTGTATGTAGAAATGTGTTGAAAAAATTGTCTCTCCGTTAAACAGGGGGCTAATAATTCTGATTTCAACTGTATATATGTATGTATATATGTGTGTGTGTATATATATATATATATATATACATATATATATATATATATATATATATATATATATATATATATATATATATATATTTAAAATATTTTGAGATGGAATTGTTTTTCACATGATAACACTCTGCATTTCATTCCATAGTGTAGGGTCAAAGGAGGAAAACGCTGCATTACCAAACTATTTACAAACTCTAGGAACAGTTAAATGTAATTTATAAGAATTTGTGTACTATAACTACAAGTATAATATGCAAGTATAAAATGGCATTTTATCCAATAATGCTCTAGCGGTGAATAGAAGCACATGTATTTTTTTCCTTTGGTGCAGACAAAAACCATCCAACCATTTTGTACAAAATACATTGATGGATGCATTCATCACAAATCGTATTGCAGCATGACATATACTGTCCAGTTTTTTAATAATGACAAGTTTGCATGCATATATAATACTTGCATGCATATATAATACTTGCATGCATATAAAATACAAACACAGTTGCTGCCATCTTGAATTCCTGTAATAGTTATAGATTATTTTTTAAATAAATGTTATTTTATTTAATTATTTATTTATTTATTTATTTATTTATTTATTTATTTATTTATTTAATATGAAATCTGACTTTTCACAGCACACAGTTGCTTTTATCACCTTCTTGACAGGGTGAAGGTTATAATCCCACATACTGTATCCTGACAATTATCAGATTACAGTTTAAATCTCAAATCATTATCTCATGTCCCCATAAATATGTGCGGCTAAGCTATCCTATGTAAACATGACTGCACAGTCTCTCTTAAGTAAATCTACTGCTTGCTAGCAACCTCATGAAATCGATAAAATATTTCAGCTCAAATCAGTATTTTATGTCTAATATGAGAAGCAGCCATATAATAAGTGAGCTAATGTACACCCAGCTGGGTGTTATGGCAAAATAAAACCCCTTCAGCGTGAATCAAGACCCCTCCTTTTCACATTGGGGTCCTGATCACCCTATCAATGTTTATTTTGCACTAACAATCAGCCAAGAGAAATACTTGATAAACGGACAGCCAGATAAACATAATAAACATGTTGAAAAATAACAAAAACATTGTCTAAACAACACTATACTTGTAATATGTTGATAATTTCATTTGTGTCTGCTAATAATGGTTTGAAATGGCTATGGAGAGCATAGAGGTGGGAAAACTCCACAGATGTGATTTAGTCTCTCTTTCTCTTTCTCTCTCTCTTTCTCACTCTCTCTCTTTCTCCCTCTCTCTCAGTAGGGCGACACTGCAGCGCTTCTCCTCATGGCTTTATCTGCCATGAAAAGGTGAAGCCATGAGTGATCTCCCCAATTTAAAAGCACTCAGCCCTCACAATATATTTTTGCATATATTCATGCAACAAAGATTCAATTTAGGAATATTATTCTGCAAACATTGCCTGAATTCTTCGTGGCATTAATAACAGATCACGGGTAGCAAATGCATTAAAGTTGACAATGAGAAAGAGGAGGAAAATGGGCATTTAATTAAAAAGGCCAAAAAAAAAAAAGAAATAATGGAGAGAATTACTGACAGGATGCCACCAGAATCTGCATCCTGTATTTGGTCTCTAATGACCTAATTTTCTGCTAATGAATTGCTGACAAAATCTCAGAACACATGGGACGTGTTCAGTGGCCACATCGCCTTTATATAATAGATTTGGGCCTCGTCAGATTGGTGTTGCTGCGGCGAATGAAATTAAGATGACTAGAATCAATTACTGTACAACGGAGAGGAAGAAATGTAGAAATATACAAGAGCATTCGTGCATCACACTGTCATTACTTGGTCTTACAAGTCAGCGGGGCCTCCTTTCTGTCGTCCAATGAGCGCCCACACATACATATAACAACCTTGACAGACATCCAGTGACAAAATCATTCTTGTTTTTGTCAGGCCTAGTCAAAAATCAGCCTGTATTGTGCTACCTATGGTCATTTAACTTTTTTATTTTGACAGCAATCCTTTAGTTTCAACAATGGCGAATTATGGCATGCCTCTACAGTGGAATAATTTATCTCCAATTCAGCTCGGTGAGCAGCAGTGTCTTAATTAAGCAGCCGGCCGGAGAGGAATTCGACCAGAGTAATGATCTGTGTGTGTGGATAAGCAGCTTCTATTGACTCTGTAATAGGTAGCTTTCATGGGATGTGTGGTTCGATAGTAATAACATGAAGGGAGGAAGATGTTCTCCACACAGCGCTGTAAGTACAATACACACTGCAGCTCCAGAATGCAGGTCGCATCCATCAATGCGCAACATGAATTTGCAGAATGACAAAATCCATCCTGATGACATCAAGGGATGGTTCAATCAAATCTGCCAATTCTGTTTTTTACCTGCATGACTTCTGTTTAATGTGATTTGAAGATTACTTCTGGATGACTTTTTATTTTTTTTTTTGGTGTGTGTCATTCATTCATTCATTTTCTTTTCGGCTTAGTCCCTTCATTAATCCGGGGTCGCCACAGCGGAATGAACCGCCAACTTATCCAGCATATGTTTTACGCAGCGGATGCCCTTCCAGCTGCAACCCATCCCTGGGAAACACCCATACACACTCACTGACACACATACACTATGGACGATTTAGCTCACCCAATTCACCTGTACCACATGAGGAAACCCACACGCAAACGCAGGGAGAACATGCAAACTCCACACAGAAACGCCAACTGACCCAGCTGAGGCTCGAACCAGCGACCTTCTTGGTAATACAGTTTTGTAATACAGTACCTATAAACCTTTAAATAATCTAGCTCCTGTTTATCTAACCAACCTTCTGTCTTGCTACAATCCAACCCGCTCTTTAAGATCTCAAAACTCAGGGCTTCTGGTAGTACCCAGAATAGCTAAATAATCTACTAAAGGAGGTCGAGCCTTCTCATTTATGGCTCAGTTCAAAATTAGATTAAAGACCCAACTTTTTAAGTAGACCTATGAAGAAATGATGCCAAGGTATCCATAATCCTGGATTAGGCCGTATCCTGAGCAGATACTATGGTGGTCATTGAGGAGTGGAGAGCATGAGACTGATTCCTGAAAGACCACAGTGACAGACGAGTCTTCGCAGTGATCCAGTGGGCCAGCCTGAACATCCGCCAGTGACTTACTCACACCTGCAGTTTCTCCATGATGGATGTCCAGTGTTATCCAGCCTCTGGCACCTAGACTGCAACTCTGCACAAGAAGTTTTGGCCAGAGGAGAAATGGTCATGCCCAACTGAGCCTGGTTTGTCTCAAGGTTTTTTTTTTCACTTTCGTCAATTGGTGAAGTTTGTTCCTCGCCACTGTGGCCACTGGCTTGCTTGCTTTAGGACTTGTGGAGTTGCGCATTAATGAATTTGCTCTTCAGTGTTTGGACTTTCAGCAGTGAAATTTAAGCCACAGTGAAGTGAACTAAACCGAACTTAATCTCTGAAAACTAGACTGACACAGTTTCAATATACTAGAACTTGTATGTTAAGCTGCTTTGACACAATCTACATTGTAAAAGCGCTATAGAAATAAACATGAATTGAATTAAATACAATAGTGCATATTGTTTCTAAAAAGTATATTGCTTGTAACGTTTGCCTTAATCTTTATTAATATGACTAATATTAAAAACTCATCCTAATGTCTTATACACTTCAAATCATCAGAGAGAAGTGAGTGTGTCCTACAGGTGGCTTGCCCAGCGCGCTCACCTGTGTGGAGCACACTCAAAATTGTTTCATAAAAAAGTCCTGTACAGGTGGTTTGTCAAGCCCACCCGCCTACATAAAGGCACTGGTATGGCGAATTATGATGAAAAATTAAGTTATTTTTCAATTATATATATTTTTATTGGGATTTTGCCGAACATACTGGCTACTGTTTTCCATAAAATGAAAATAAATGGAAAAAAATAATACAGTCATATCCATGTACAATTATACTTGGCTTATGTTTAAAAAGTGTTAAAATACCATTTACATAATAATAATAATAATAATAATAATAATAATAATAATAATAATAATAATAATAATAGTAATAATAATAATAATAATAATCATCATCATCATAATCATAATAATAATAATAATAACAACAACAACAATAATAATAATAATAATTGTCACAATCACCAGCAATCAAGCCTGTGTAGATCGCTGGAGAGCTACACATGTGCTACTGATGTGAACTACAACTCCCAGAAGTCTTTGCACTCATCACTCCTGCCACAGCTCTCAATAATTCAGACACTGGCACACACACAGCTGAAGCTCATGATTGAATCTTTACTTGGACTATTTATACACCTTACATTCTCACACACTTTGCTGAGTCATGTTTATTGTTAACCTGTAGGATTATGAAGCATTAATCCTGTCTAGTCTTTCTGTGTTTTGATCCTTGCATTGTTTTCACGTTATTGATTCTTTGCCGCCTGGACTGACCATTCGCCTGTTTTTGACTATGAGCTTGGATTACATTTATGCTCCTGTTTGCTACCTGTTTGACCATTCCCTGCCTTACTACTAGTAATATAATGTTGGTAATTCATTCATTCATTCATTCATTTTCAGCTTTGTCTCTTTATTCATCAGGTGTCAACACAGAGGAATGAACCACTGTTTGACGCAGCGGATGCCCTTCCAGCTGCTACCCATCACTGGGAAACATTCCTACACTCCCATTCACACACAAACACTATGGACAATTTAGCTTACCCAATTCACCTATAGTACATGTCTTTGGACTTGTGGGGGAAACCGGAGCACCCGGAGGAAACCCACGCAAACAAGGAGAGAACATGCAAACTCCACACAGAAATGCCCAGCCAAGGCTCGAACCAGCGACCCTCTTGCTGTAGGCCGACAGCACTACCCACTGCGCCACTGCATAGCCCCCGT
Organism: Danio aesculapii; assembly: GCF_903798145.1. Taxonomy (NCBI): domain Eukaryota; kingdom Metazoa; phylum Chordata; class Actinopteri; order Cypriniformes; family Danionidae; genus Danio; species Danio aesculapii. The sequence goes on along the minus strand of NC_079447.1, from coordinate 26,927,870 downwards.
TGTGGGTATTATACAAGTATAACATAATGCTATAATAAGATAGAAAACAGTTATTTAAGACTGTAAGGATGTTTACAAATAAATACTAAAGTATTAATAGTCTTGTACAGAAACTTTAAAATGTTAGATTACTTATATCGATTTAACATGGAAATTAAATGAAAAATTGTGCACATTAACTTACTTTATTTATATTTAAAATAATATCCAGCACATTTTTCTACATTTCACCTTATGCGCTCCAAAAACAAGTCTTGCAGGTTTGAAAGGACTGTGAGCAAATTGTAAAAAATCTAGCATGAGATAATGGTAGTTCATAAATGTCAGGTCGTGTGTCTTTTTTTGTGTAATAAAAATACAGCAAATTAGTGCATCACTCAGAGCATCAAAATCATTTATGTACAGAGTGATTTTTAAAGTGCTTTCATCTGTTGTATAACCAGGGTTACTTTCAGTGGGGCGGGTCACAGTGAGCAGATCGTTTTGGGGCGAGGACCCCTCATTAGCAGGGTGACAGCAAAAATAAACAGTGTACCAAACTCTGCCTATGTTCTGTTCCATTTGCATAGTTCAAGCCAATCTGCACCATTACCCAACATAAGAGCACGATGCTTTAAAAAGCCAGTCCTCCACCTGCAGTGCCCTGGCAAGTCAACAGCCATGCATCAATCAGGCAATGAGCTAATTTAGCGGGTCTCTCTCGGCTTACACTGAGTGTGACGTGCAGGTGGGCTAAAGCGCTGTTTTAGGCCACCACTCCATTTAGAGTGACACGCACAACAAAGCTGCAAACAAATACAGAAACACATCATGGCTTTTCCCTGAGGACGAATGCAAAATAGGACGAATGAACTTTAAAACTCGGAGTTGCAGTTTGAAGTAGTACTATATAACTTTAGGTCCTCAAGCGATTAATAAACAAAACTACATGTATTTTATGAAAGAACATTGTTTTGGTTGTGCTTTCGGCTCTGTGTTTTGTGTGAGCCTAAATGCAGTTTGTGAGAATCATGTACATATTGGCTGCATCTAAAAATCACCAACCTTTAAACTATATGGTTGCTGAACAAACAGTAAGAAACAGATTATATTAGAATTCACAATATGCATAATAGAATTTGCTAAAATAACTTTCGTATACTCTAAACTGTGCATACAGTATGAAGATTTTTTATCCTATCCTCTTAAGGCCCAATGAGTTTTTTTACATGCATTTTTTACTTCTCTTTGCTATTTGGTCTTACTTGAACCTAATTAGAATAAAAACCATCATCTTTATGTATCATCTTTTGATACGATGTACTTTTAGAGAAAAATAATGTCCATATATGTGGACTCGTGGTCCGAATTTACATAAAACACTTTTTCCTGAATTTGTTTTAATGTATATTTAACATAGGATTTTTTTTTTAACTTTGTTTTTTTTTACTTGCAATTTTTTCCCATTTTGGACAGTTCAAAATAGTGTTTGGGACATTTCATATGCTGCAAAACAGTTGCCGGATGACACTGTATATCTGTAACAAAATATAAAACATTCAAAGTATTTTAAATAGCCACTTAAGAGCTAAAATGGGCTGTCCACGTATGTGGACACTCAAGCCCTAGGAGGCTATCAGGTCATATGAGAGGATTTGTGATTGGCAGTGAAGCAAAGTTATGTGAATGCAAGGCTCCAGATTTCATATTATAATATGTATGATATACATCTAGGGCGGCACAGTGGCTCAGTGTTTAGCATTGTCACCTCACAGCAGGAAAGTTGCTGGTTAAAGTCCCAGCTTGACCAGTCGGTATTTCTGTGTGAAGTCTGCATGTTCTCCCCTTGTTGGCGTGGGTTTCTTCTGGGTGCTCCGGCTATAGGTGAGTTGAATAAACTAAATTGATTGTAGTGAATGAGTGTGTATAGGTGTTTCCCAGTACTGGGTTGTGGCTGGAAGGGAATCCGCTGCGTAAAACATATGCTGGAATGGTTCATTTCGCTGTGGTGATCTCTGAAAAATAGACTAAGCTGAAGGAAAATGAATGAATGAATAATATGAATCTAATCAGGAGGCATGTCATCACATAACCTTGCTTTGTTGCTTAATTGCCAATGACCAATCACTACAGCGTAAATTTGAGCCCCTACTGAATGAGCCCATCACGATAATGCCGTTAATGCTCGTGTTTTCTCTGCTTTAACACACAGTCTGTCATTATAGCAGACTTATATAGGCTAGTCTGTGTAGAATGCACCCTGAAAACTAACTGCAGAATAAACAGCTGAAGTATATGATCCCGCAGTTCTCCTAATCACTAGCATGTGCAATTTCGGTTCAACAATTTGTCAAAAAAAAAAAAAAAAAAAACAGCCTGTGTACAGGCATAATACTGATATATGAGACTAAAATCTAAACCCATCAAATTATTCTTTTGGTTTCTGACATTCCTGCAAACTCTATTTATACAAGACCACTTTCAACTAAACCTGAAAACTGGTTATGTTGTTTACCAGTCATTTCCAAAACAATGTTTTGGGTGCCTGAAAATATGAACAATTGAAAAGTGCATTTCTTTAAAAATATTGATACATCTATCACCTCCATGTAACTACAAAGTCATTATTAAGTAAAACAGACACCTCATGTGCATTATTGACCCTGAAAACTGCATATAAAGTGGCTAATTCATACAAATTAGTACTATGTCATTTGTACCAACATTTTCCCCTAACCTCACCCCTAAACATAACTGTCACTGTGACCAAACATATTAAAGAGTACAAATGAGATTGTACAAACCTATGTCAGTATTACAGTATGTGTTCAATCTAATGATTTGTGGAGTATTTAGTTAAGTATTGAAAATTAGAGCTGAAGATGGCAATATTTTGGTCACCCATTTCCTTTAAAGTCTGCATCAACCATAAATTGATGAAACTTTTGTTTCAGTATGTTAATATACTCTCAAATGAAATGGAAAATTGAGTAAGAACTGGGCTTTCTTTTAGTGCATCATTCCCTCATAGCAAACTAATGGTAAAAGAGGCGTGGTTAAGAATGTGTGTCTTAGGTTGTCAAACTAACATCATTGGAGAAAGACCACCACTCCAAATATGGAAGCAAATGGTCAGACTTTGATTGAATATTACCAATATATATATTTTCTCCAGTGGATTACTTGCACATTTGAATTGTTCACCTAAAGAACAACAATGTGCGCTAGCAAAATGATTAAAAAACAAACTAAGTTGTAAAGTTAGATTTTACAGACTTTAAAAATCCACGTACACGGCAGTTAAAGTCTTATATCTATTTGGAAATATTGCACTTGTTGACTGGGATGAAAGGCATCTCTTTGTTTGCTTTTTTAAAACAACAATTAATTAGCCATTTAGCATGGTCCTCTGTCAATAGTCCTAAACTAACTTTCAACTTTAGGCTACTTCCACAACACAACTCTACTTCTAGATCTGCTTCTCTCTGTTTATGACAAAACGCACATGGGGAAGAGATGTACACTTTAGTAGATTTAATTAATCATGTACTTGCCCATTTTATTAATTTCAAACAACAACAAAAAAAAACTAGATTATGCATTCAGTGCATGTAGGTGACAGAGCTTTTGCACGCTACAAGGCTAATCTGCAGGTAATAGCCTGTAAAGTCGAGCCTGTATGTGTAAGAGAGTGTTTTAACTCTGAGAGGGAAGCTGAGGGTTGAAGTTGCGGTATTAGCGGGCATAGTTAACATCAGCAGTGTGAGGCGGGCAGGGGAAGTTGGCGTTGTGCTAGCGTTTCTCGTGTCATTAGTCTGAGATGGCTCTAATGGCTGTCCCGCTGGAGAGCCTCTTCAGAGCCGGCGCTGGCAGAGCAGCGCTCTTTTCGCACACCGAACACCCCAACGCGCCGAGAAGCGGAGAGCGGCATGCTGCGTGTTGTATGTAAATTCTGCCTCATTTATGGCATTATCTGAAGGAGGGATATTGTCACTCCGCTGTAATGCTCATGTTCGTACCTCTGCCGCACGAGGAAGGCAGAGAACGAGAGAGAGGCGTGAATAAGAGAGATATCCACTAACTCACAATAGCCATTCTGCATATGAAAACAGTGGAGAGGAAGGGAGGAAGGAAAGAGAAAAATAGAGTGGCTGATGAAGAGGGAAAGGTGGAGGGATGAGGAGAGGAAAGAGAGAGAGAGAGAGTGAAAAAGGGAAAACAAGAATCAGCCAGACATATGTGCTGCTTTTCTGAGCAGAATAAAGAGACGTCTCTATTGAAAAATAGCCAGGTGGGTAAATTTGACTAGCTCAGCCATTTGAAACACCCTGAAGAGACGAGAGAAGACATCGCTGAAAAAGTGTGACGACGAAGAGGAAAGAGAGCCTCTGTGCGAGCAGGTGGGGTGTGATGTATGTGGCACACACAGTTTGGAAGTAGAACATTATTGAAATTTCAACAAATCTACCAGGTGTAAGTTTCTGGGAATTGCAATGAAAGGATTTAGAACATATAGTTTTAGATTAGATTTCAGACTGCAAAG